>NW_021319552.1:817649-837578 GCF_001605985.2 Dendrobium catenatum
TACCTCCCCTCATTGCCCACATTTTTTATATCTATAAATTAGTGAGGGGCATATTTGCTAACAACCAAAGAAAAAATGCACAAAAAGAACTGTATATTTAAGATGAACAAATACACAAACAACCAATCTACTACTTCCTCTTTTGCATTAAAAAAGGAGGATCACATGTAAACATAAGAAAAGCTACATGAAAAAAAAAAAAAAACACAAAGCCTAAATCATAAAACCTAAAATTAGGAAGACACCTAATCATGTGGTGATGGAAGCTTAAAATACTTATGAATGGATGAACAATATTCACTAAACCAAGTTATACTAGCCTTGTATTGTTGTGATTGCTGTTGGATATGGTTATCAAGTCGAAACTCAAAATGATCAAAAAGTTATATAAATTTCTTGTTTGGATTATGATGGTATGCTAGTACAGGTGGTGGAACTAGTGTTGATGTAGGTGCTGCTGCTGGTCGGGCTATCCCTTCCATATCTAAATCAGGTTCTTCTTCTTCCTCGTGCTCCCGATGATGAAAAAATGAATGTGGAAGGAATTTTTGGTGTACAAAATTTTAAAATAATTCTCCATAGTAGGATAAGTATGGTCATTATTTTTGTCAAGAATATAGGCAATGATATGACCAAGGGTAATGTTTTACTTATTCCTTGTGGTAGGAAGGTGAATAAGAGTAAGATTTTGAGTATAATCAATGAAAATTTGGGCTTCATCAAATTGGGATTCATACTTAATGAAATAGGTAACCGAGGAAAGGAGTGGGGTAATATTTATGCGATATCTATCTTTATGAATGGTTGAGGTTCAATGGATATATTAGATAATATGTGAAATTTTTATTTAAGGAGTGAACCATGTGTTGATGTTTTTAATGGAAAAACTTCTGATCATAAATTGATTGTACTACATTCAAAGTCTTCCTTAGAAGCCATTGATTGGGGTTGAAGTCCTTCTATTAATAAGTGAAGATATTCGCCTAAGTCTTCCATTGTTATTTATATGGGTCTCCCATAGACATTAGATCTGATGATGGAAATAGTGGCACTAACCATTACATTTATAAAGAAATAATGTGAATGGCCTATTGTAACTTAGATTTCAAGATTAACTTTTACATAATGTAAGTTTTTGATATTCCATAATAATATTATTATGATTACTAATTCTCCTAACTTACATTGGATATATTTTCTTTATGCTGTTTGTGTGTACTAATATTTCAGAGATATCATACTCAATACTATCAAAAACATCAGGACATATAAGACTAGGATTTCAAGTTATAGAGTATGTAATTTTTTTTATTTTTCTTGAGTTTCAGAGAGTGTGATTGTAATTGGGTAACCATACACACACACATTGGAGGAGTGAGTCAAAACATTAAATTTTAAATCTAATCATATTGTATGTTTTTCAAATCATATCGAACAATTTATCATGTTAGTTCCTCCAAAATGAAGTTAATCAAATCAATCCTGAGAACTCTTTTAACTAATTCATATTGTATGATAATATTTAATACATAAGACTCGCATAGTATGAAATGAGGACATACTTGATTGTCCCAAACGAACGCGTTAGTTTTTTGAACTTTTCATATTGTATGAAGTTGAGTTCATATAGATGACTCACAGAGTATGAATGAGTGTATACCAGTTTATCCAAAGAAATATCATAAATTTTTTATCTAATCATACTATATGATGCTGGGTTCATACAGACAACTCAAAGAGTACAAAATGGGGTCATCCATATTCATACCAAATAAAGAAAAATTTGTTTAAATAGTTCATACTTCATGATACTTACATACAATTCACAGTGTATGAATTGGGTTTATACAGGATCGTACCAGATGAATCGGTTTAATTTTGAACTATTTATGGTGCACAATATCAGTTCATACAGATGACTGATAGTGTATGAAATCAAATTCATATTGGAACATACATGGATTTTTGAACTATTTGTACTAATAAAGTGCAATCATACTGTACGATCTGAGTATGTTCAAGTAGAATTTTTCAATTTTCTTGATGGTTTTTCTTGACTTTCATTTATAAGTGTCCTACAAACTAACTCAAAATAGATCTTGCAATGAATTTATTTCTAGAGTGGAAAAGGAGAGTGTTTGGGAGAGTTTTTTAGGAGTGAAGATTGAGAGATCTTTAAAAGGAATTTATGAAGGGATTCACATGGTTGACTAAAGGTAAGGATCTCTTATTTGTTCTTCAAGTTTCTCCCTAATTCCTTAAAGGCTTTTGAGAGATGATTTTTAAAGAATATTACGATACTCTGCCATCACTAGGAGGGTGACGAAGGACGTTGGTACTCGGCCAACCAAAAGTGGATGAGAAAGGACGTTGTTACTCTACCATCACTATGAGAGTGAGAGAAGACATCAGTACTCTGCCGCACCAGGTTGGTGGAAGAGAGGTTTTATAAGGGCTTGTTCAACTTTCTGTGGGAGCAAAAGGAGAGTCACTTTTTATATAGTGCAATAACTAAACAAGGAGTCTTCAGAGAGAGGATGTAGGTCTAGTAAACCAAACAACTATAAAATTTGGTGTTATTATGATCTTTTACTTTTTACTACATTTTTTATTTTATGCACTTTATTTTATTGTGGTAGAAAGGTATTTTGTGAAAATCTATAATTGTGTTATATATATTAAAACAATTTTCTAAAATCCAAAGGAATTTTTTAAATTTCCAATTTACCCCCCTATTGGTTAGCCTTATGAGAGTCATGTTAGGTATAACAATCTACTTGAACTTTCAAGTGGTATGAGACCCTATTTCAAAAATAAAGGTTTAGACAAATCATGGCTACTTTTAGAAACTGTAACACTCTTGAAGGATATTTGATCACTAGACAATCGTTGTTTGATAACATTCCTTTCAACTTTTGGAAACCTCGTATCTCTACTTTTCTACAATCACTTGACTATTACAAGTGGATTTTAGTATAGGAAGGTTGCACTAGACCCACTAGACTTGTTTATGGCATTAGAATTGAAATACCATTTATTGATTGGACAGCATAGGAAAAAGAATTAGCTTTGTTAAATAGAAAATGTTTAAATAACTTTTTTAATGCCTTGAAATCTAAGGACTATATGTATGTTTTAACCTGTAAAATAGGAAAATAAATTTGGGATAGACTTTGCATAATGTATAAAGGAGATAATTAGGTGAAATAATCTAGAATAAATAGTCTATTACATGACTATGAACTTTTTTGCATGAACCAGAATGAATCAATCACGTACATGTATACTCATTTTATACAAGTAGTTAAATCATTGCATGCTTTAGGTAGGGAACTAATGAATTCTTAAAAAGTTAATAAAATTCTATGTTGTTTACCTAACACTTATGATGTAAAGATAACTACTATAAGCGAGTCAAAAGACCTAACTGTATTATATTGACAATCTGCTTGGATTACTAAATACTTATGAGCAAGGAGTGTCACAAAGAAAGAATGATTCAGGTGACAAACATAAGGAGAAAAAAATCATGTTTAAAGTGGAAAAATAAAAAATTGATCAATTACAGCCTGAGGATGACAAAGATATTGCACGCATGATTAAGCAATTTAAAAGTTTCCTAAGAAGAAAGTAATGGAGATGTTAGTAGTGGAATAAGGGTAAGTTCCACAAGAAAGCAAAAGTTTCTAATGACATAATTTGTTATAAATGAAAGAAGCCTGGACATATTAAATTTTATTCCTTAAATCTCAAGGATAATCTTAGGAAGGAGAAAGTTGAGGAGAAAACCAATGTTAGAAAGGGCAAGAAAAGACTATAGAGAGCTTTCTAGGTGGACTCAGCCATTTTCTTAAAAATAGAAGTAAAAGAAGAAGTCATAAACTTGTGTTTAATATATGACAATCTTGATTAGTTGGATAAAGAGAAGGTATGTGATTTATCCTATGATGAGTTATTTGAAATTTCTGAGGAAATACATACTATATATAGGAAACTCATATAATTGCATGCTAAACTGAACATAGAATATTCAAATTTACAAAAAGAGCATAAAATCCTTAGGAATGATCACACATCTATCGACAGCAACCACATGGAATAATTGGATGAATTTGATAATTTAAATAAGAAGTATTATTTATTGAAAGAATCTTATACTGAACTAGAGAATGAATGTCAGTTGTTTATAAATGAATCAAATCAAAGAAAACATCAGTTAAAAGTTGACAATGCCATTATAAAAAGTACAAACTTATTTCTTAAAAAAAGTTAAAGCTTTTAAGGAAAATTTGACACCCCCTACACTTAAACATTTTTCTAATCCTGATCAGAAGCATAAAATTTCAAAACCTAGGAAAAGATAATACAACTCATATAGATTGGTAAATCCTTTTCTTAGAGTTAAATGTTTTTCATGTGGAATTATTGGTCATATCTCTCACACTTATTCAATTCATAGTAAAACTCATCTATTGTGGAGACCTAAAATGTAGAAAACATATCATATCAAACATGCATCTAGATTATCATTGCCAAGAGGTGAACATAAATTCATTTAGGTTCCCAAGTCTAACATTTTATAATTTGGAACCTGGACAATGGATGTTTGAATCATATAAGTAATGATATAACTCTATTCATATATCTGGAAGCTTGGAATATATGCAAAGTGACACTAGGAGATAATACCACAAGGAAAGTGGTAGGTACAAAAATGGTTGGCAACAAGAACAATTTTTCTATTGAGAATGTATTGTTTGTTGAAGGCTTAAAACATAAGTTGTTGAGTATTAGTCAACTTTGTGATAAGGGTTATAGTGTTAATTATTTTCCTACAAGCTACATTATAAGCCAAAATGGAATTTATGCATTGAATGAAAAAAGGATAAATAATATATACATGCTCAATATAAATTTTGTTAAATCTTCAAATGGTTTTTTTCTCAAAATAATCACTGATTAATCATGGTTATGACATAGAAGTCTTTATTATGCAAGCATAAAAAATCTTAAGAAGATTACCAAAAAAGAGTTGGTTAGTTTTTTTTTTAAGAGTTGGTTAGATGAATACCCAAATTAAACTCACTAAAGATCGCCTGTGTGATTCATGTCAATTAGAAAAATATGTGAAGTCCTCCTTTCATTCAATTAGAGATGTTAAAACTAGCAAAGCACTAGAAGTCATACACATAGATCTTTTTGGACCACTTAGACTTGTAAGTTTAGGAGAAAGTTTTTTGATATTTAATCATTGATGATTTTTTAAGATTCACTTGGGTCAAATTATTATCTCAAAAGGGTGAATCATTCGATGACTTTAAAATTTTTTTTACTTGGATTCAAATAAAATTAGGGTATGAGATTTTATCAATTCAAAGTGATCATGGAGGAGAGTTTGAGAGAGCAAGGAATTGATCACAAATTTTCAGCAACTAAGTTCCCTTAGAAGAATATAGATGTTGGAAAAATAAAAGAACTTTGATATAAGCCAGAAGAGACATGTTGGCTGAATATTCAGTTCGAAAATATTTTTGCGATGAAGTGGTTAGTACAGCTTGTTATGTTCTGAATAGGGTAAATATTAGATCCAAATTGAAAAGGACACCCTATGAACTTCTTAACTGGAGAACACCTAATCTTTTACATTTACATATTTTTTGATGTAAGGTGTTCATTTATAATATGGTAAAACTCCTTTAAAAAAATTCGATACTAAATCTTATGAAGGAATTTTTTTATGATATTCTATGGTTAGTTAATCCTATAGGATTTTTAATAAGAGAACTTTTGTAGTTGAGGAGACCACATAGGTATTTTTTGATGAATCTGGTACTTCTGAAGAGCAAAGGTTAGAAGACATCATATTAAAGATATCTCCAAAGGAATTGGAAAGACAAATTTTAAACAGAATGTTGGAATATAAAAAAATTGCCAAAAGAATATAAATTTTTTAAGAGTCACCTAAAAGAATTGATATTAGGTGAACCAAGTGAGGGTATTAAAACTAGGCATAGTCTTAGAAAAAAGGTAAACCACTTATCTTTTAGATCAATGATTGAGCCCAATAATATA
Organism: Dendrobium catenatum; assembly: GCF_001605985.2. NCBI lineage: Eukaryota > Viridiplantae > Streptophyta > Magnoliopsida > Asparagales > Orchidaceae > Dendrobium > Dendrobium catenatum. Next base: position 823,722 of record NW_021319552.1, read on the forward strand.
AATCAAGTATTTTTTTAATGAATTTTGGAATTTGGCCATACAAGAAGAATTAAATCAATTTGTTAGAAATAATATTTGAGAAATAATTGAAAGGCCTAAATATCAAAGTGTTATTATAACTAAGTGGGTATTCAAAAATAAAATGAATGAGTTAGGTTTAGTGGCTAGAAATAATGTTTGAATCAATTGGTGGCTATGGGGTATGATCAAATAGAAATAATTGATTTTGAAGAAACATTTGCCCCTGTAGCCAATTATAAAGTGATAAGGGTATTACTACACTTTGCCTATTTTAAAGGTTTTAAATTATTTCAAATGGATGTTAAGAATGCCTTTCTTAATGGGGTGTTATAAGAAGATGTTTATTTTGAATAACTTCTATGTTTTAAAAATTCAAAATTCCCTAATTACGTGTTTAAATTGAAGAAGGTGTTGTATGGACTATAACATGCACCTAGCACTTGGTAAGAGAGGCAATGTACTTTCTTACTAGATTGATCATTTGTTAAAGTAAGTGTGGACACCACTATTTTCTTAAAAAGAGTAGGGGATAACATACTCATTGTTAAAATATATGTAGATGATATCTTATTTGGATATAGAAATAAAAATCTTTGTAATGATTTTTCAAAAATAATGAGTAGTGAATTTGAAATGAGTTTGATTGGAGACTTATGTTATTTTTATTTCTTTTGCATAAAGTAGAATGAGGATGGAACCTTCTTAGTCAGTGAAAGTATATTAAAGACATCCTCAAAAAATATGAAAAAGATAGTACAAAACTAATGAGTTCCTCAGTCCAGTTAGATAAATACTATATGGGAAAATCTATTCACTAAAAGAAATTTAGTGGAATAATTGGATAATTACTTTACTCAACTACTAGCAGATCAGATATCATGTTTAGTATATATTTATGTTCTAGATCTCAAGTTTATCCAAAGAAATCACATTTAACTATTGTCAAAAAAATTTTGACATATCTTTTGGTAACTCAAAACTTAGGGATTTGGTATCCTAAGCACATCTCTTCTTTTAAAATCATTGGATATTATGATTCAAATTTTATAGAATGTAGGATTCTTTGAAAAAGTACTTATAGAACATGTCAACTTATAAGAAACTCTTTAGTTTCTTCGTATAGTAGAAAATAGAATTTATTAGCCCTTTCTACTACTGAAGAAAAATATATTGCCTTAGGTAGTTATATGGCACAAATTCTTTGGTTAAAATAACAACTTAATTATTTAGGATTTTATTTGACAGTATTCAAATTTTTTGTGAATAATAATAATGTCATATACATTTTAAAAAATTCTATTCAACATTCTAAAACAAAGCATATAGATATAATATATCACTTCATTAAACATCATATGACTAGAGGAGAAATTAAATTACACCATGTTGTTACTTAGAATCAACTTGCAGATATTTTCATAAAACCACTAGCTTTTGAAATTTTAGTACCTTTAGAATCAGATAAGGTGTGATTGATATTAATGCTTAAAATTAAAATTTTACAAATTGGATTTGTAATGTATTTCATTTATATTGATGTGCTTGTTTTAGTATCTTTATTTGTTTATTAGTGGTCGTTTGTTTATCTAGTTTGTGTTTGTTTTCTTTTAATTACTGTTATTTTTGTTTTTGTTTTCAATATTACATGTCATGGATCTTGGTTGATTTGATTTTAAAAAGTATTTGTTTTTCATGATTTTAGATAATTTTTCTTTCGTAATGTATGAACCACTTTCGTATTGTACAAATTGGTATCAAACTTTACATGATAATTTTCCTTAGGTGAATAAAGGAAAATGAGATTTTTGTAAGTTGATAATACTGTACAATACGTCTTTGTACTGTACGATATTTTATTTTTTCATCTATAAGATTGGGAACAATTTTCCTAATGTCAATTAATATTCACAGATCGTACATACGAAATGTCATTTCGTTTGTATGATCGTGTTATATGTTTTTTATATGGACAAACATTATTGTTTGATAAGATCTATAATATTCTGATTATCATGGATGAAAAAGTCATAATCTTATAATTGTATTGCTAAAAAAGGTTTAGAAAATGACTCCTCGGGAATGGTTATTTATGAAAAGGCATTTCATTTTTTGCAGTTTTCATTTGTATGTACGAAATTGTTTTTGTCCTATAAGATTTTAAAATTTTACCTACGATAAACTTTTTGATATGTCCTTTTTCTTTAAATAGAGATGTATTTGATTTTTTTTCTTCACAATCTTCTTTTATCTCAAACCATCTCGTGTCCAGGCTCTAAAGGTGGCCAACAACAATAAATGTCCACACATAAGGCCTCTTCCTCTCGTTTGGGTAGACTCGATGAGAAGTTTCTCATGAAAGATAATGATGAAGCTTTCAATCGTTACTTTGAAGATAAGATTACCCCATCTCATCTCTTAATCCAAAGAGACATTAACATTCTAGTTATGCCTCTTTTTGCTTCAACTCAATTATATTTTATCCTTATTCTGATCATGCCTATCATCCTGACACATTTCATTTTTTCCTTTAAAACATGAGAGTCAATGAAGATCACACTTGGATGAATTCATGTCTTTAAGTAGTGAGTAGAAATAACGAAGGAAGATTTAGGCACCTTTCTACATCTTAGGACTGAATGGGTTAGGGCACACAAAATGACCTCTAGATCTTATTTTCACTGGTCTGAAATTAACCAAACTCTTAGAGGTGTTGCTCAAGCCGATAACCTTTCTTGGGTGTACACCCTAAACAAAAATTCTAGGATAATTCATCATATTTTGAGAACTTCTAATATACCTAAAGCTGGTGTCGTATGAACTTAACTCCTTAATTTTTTGTAATCACATACCTTATCATAACCAACACTCTTATAGATGAAGCCCAATTGATTATGGACTATATTTATAAGCTTTCCAATATTGGACTTCCTCATAATAGGAGAAAGAAAAATGTGGCTTTAGGACATTTGGATGCCTACATTTTAGAAAAGAAGTACAACTTAATCCATCCTGATCCTCCTACTATTCTTCCTATATACTTTTCCAATTATTCTTTTTGTGCACTTTTTAATCGAGTCCAAGGATCTGAGGGAGAAGAATCTGAGGGAGAAGAAGTAGGACCTACAGTTGCTCCTGGACATGATTTAAATTTCTATCAAGATGTTCTCTAGCATTTCTACAGACTAGAATTTCATTTTAATTAATGTTTTGATTAAATTGAGACTCACATAAACTAGTAGGATACGATGTACAATGAAGACATGGGGTGGATTAGAAGAAAATTCAACTATGTCAATACATAAGTAGTTACAATAAATAACAACTTTATGATATTCACCCCTCAACCACCACCAGACTCGGGTCCCTCAAGATTTTAGTTGTTACTTCTCTATTATACTTATTATTGAGATTTTCTACTTATTATTCAGATGTTTCTTTTGATTTCATGTGTTAGCTTATCTATGTTGTGATTCTTCCTTTTTTAGTATGATGTATTGGTTATATATGTTACAAGTGTTCAATGAAATGATGTTTGGACTTATGTTGAAATTATTCTTCTAAAATTATTTTAAGCTTGTATAGACTAATCAAATGTAGTTAATCTCTAGAATAAAATTTTAAAATACTTTGCTCTACAAATTATTTTACTTGCAAAATTTAATTTCTCAATATTTTAAATTAAATTTTGATTTGGTATAGATTAGAAGATCTTCTTCATGTTCTTATAGAACAATATTATTTAGCTATAATTATTACAAAATATATATTTTATTTTTATTTTATCTCTTTTAATGTATTTATTTTTGTTAATTATTGGAATTTTTTTTAAGATTGATTGTGAAAATATCGAAAATGTGAAAAGATGCACAAAGTGTGCTAAAATTTAAATTAATGCAGAAAATGTACTACAAGTTTAAAATGATGCGCAATATTCACCATAGTGAAAAGGGGCACAAAATTAGCCCAAATTGAAAAGATGCATAATGTGTGCCAAAAATTGAAAAGATGTGTAATATTGCCAATTGAAAGTTTGGTGCAGTTCTTTCATTTATCTTTCTATCTCTTATTCAAATTTATTTAATCAATAATAATCTGCATTATTGAATTAGAACATAATTAATCTTTATTTCACCATTTTTATAATAATTATTTTTATTTGATATGTCTAAAATGAACAGTGAACCTGCTTGACTTTTCTTTTCTTAATTGTTCATTGATTTAAAATATGAGACTTTGCTTTTTTGCAATAGAACGCTATTATTATATTTACAAATAGTTTAAAATCTTCTTCTTAATAATTCGTTTGATTTATAAATACAAACTTAACTTTTTAAGAGGTCTTTGCCTTTTTGTTGTTGTCAGTAGGGGGAGTTAGTACTTATTATTTGATTATGTAATTTAATGAAGCGTGTTTAATTGTTATGTCTTTGATGGAATCAATGTTTATTATTTGATTGTGTAATTTAATCTTATATGTTTAGTGTTTTTGGTTGAATCAGTGTTTATTATTTGATTGTGTAATTTAATCCTTTGTGTTTAGTGTGTTTGGTTGTTATTTCTTTGATGGTTATGATGCTATAAATGTTGTTATGTCTTTAGTTGTTATGTCTTTGATTGTCCTTGATTGTAGTTCATTGTTATGTCTAGTGTGTATGTATGATGTGTTTTTGTTTGTATTTTCTAAATTTATTTAGGGTTTGTTTTGTAAGTTGTTAATGTGTTTATTTTCATTTAATTGGGCATTCTTTGAGGGGGAGCTTAGGAGGAAAATGATCGTATGTGTTAACTCAAATAAAAATTGTTTTTCGATCATCAAAAAGAGAGAGATTGTTACAACTTAGATTGCAAGATTAAGTTTTATATCATGTGAGTATTTGATGATTCCAAAATATTATTGTTATGATTAATTTTTCTCCTAACATAAAATACATAAATTCTCTTTGTTTTATTTGTGTGTACTAATATTTCATGGAAATTATACTACAGATTTTAAGACATATTAGATTAGGGTTTCATTTAAAGGAGTCTATAGTTTTTCTATTTTTCTTGAGTCTAAGAGAATGTGATTATAATTGGGTAACCGTACACACACACACTGGGGGAGTGAGTTTAAAATTTAAATTTTAAAACTAATCGTATTGTATCATTTTTAAATTATACTAGATAGTTTGTCATTATAGTTCCTCCAAAATGAAGTTAATTAAATCATGCCCAAGATTTTTTTTATTGATTCAAACTATACGATAACATTTTGTGCAGACGACTCACAGAGTATGAAATGAGGATTTACCAATTTGGCCCAAATGAACTCATTAGATTTTTTAACTATTCATACTCTTCGAAGTGGAGTTCGTATAGATGACTCATAGCGTATGAAATGGTGTGTACCAGTTCATTTAAAAAAATCTCATAACATTTTTTTTGATCGTATTGTACAATGCTATGTTTGTACAGACGACTCATAGAGTATGAAATGGGTTATCCTCAATTTTAACAAATGAAGCATGATTTGTTTAGATAGTTCACATTGTATGATGTATGGTTCATACAGACAATTCACAATGTATGAATTGGGCTCGTACATGATCATACCAGACAAATTGGTTCAATTTTGAAGTATTCGTACTGTATGATGTCATTTCATAAACACTACTAATAGAGTATGAAATCAAGTTCATACATGATCGTACATTGATTTTTTAACTGTTCGTACGGAAAAAAGTGTGAACATACTTTACAAACTAACTACATTCTAGTTAAATTTTCAAATTTTTGGACTGTTTTCTTTTATTTCATATATAAGTGTCCTAAAAATAGACTCAAAATAGATCTTGCTATGAATTTATTTTAAGTGTGAAAAAGGAGAGTGTCTGGGAGAATGTTTTAGGAGTTAAGATTGAGATATCTCCTGAGAGGAATTTGTGAAGGTATTAAAAAGATTGCTAGGTAAGAATCTCTTATTTGTTCATCTAGTTTCACTACTTCCTTGAAGGCTTTTGAGAGATAATTTTCAAAGATGATCATGGTACTTTGTTGTCACCATGAGGGTGAGAAAGGACATTGGTACTCTTCCATCACCAAGACAGTGAGAAAGGAAGTTGGTACGCTTCCATCACAAAGATGATGAGAAAGGATATCGGTACTCTGCGGCACTGGGTTGGTGGAAAAGAGGTTTTATAAGGGTTTCTTCACTTTGTTGTGGGATCAAAAGGATATTCACTTTTAATTTAGTGCAATACCTAAAGAAGGTATCTTCGTGGAAAACACATAGGTCTAGTTGGATTAAACCACTATAAAATTTGGTGTTCTTCTATTCTTGTACTTTTTACTACATTTTTATTTTCTACACTTTAGTATATTATGGTTGAAAGTATTTTGTAAAAATATATTATTATTTTAGGTATATTAAAATTATTTTCTAAAATCCAAGAAATGTTTTTAAATTACCAATTCACCTCCCCCCCCCCAAACTTGGTTAGCATTGGCATGGTTCTATTAGGACTAACAACCTACTCAAACTTTTAAGGACTAGTTAAGAAAAAATTGGATAGCAGGATATAAAGAGGTTCAACAGCTCATAATTAAGAGCTTATTGATTCAACATTCTGGATGGAGTGATGTATACTTCCTTGTACCAAAATACACAGCTTCATCTTATATAGACTGGAAGCGAACATCGTTAAAATGATAAGAGGAAGAACCTTCTTGGGTTAAATGACCATGCTTGCTACCTCTAGCCATTTGAGTAATTATAGGTATGAGTCAATAAGGAAGAAGAGATTCAAAGGATTAGATGAGTTAAACCTTAGAAATCCACCAATTATATAGAGTTTTCATCCAATCATATAATATAATTTAAATTATCTACTTAAATTATTAGAGAAGGAAGTTAAATTATCCATTGTTGACCTTGCTTTTCATTAGACTAGGGTCAAGAGGGTTGACTTGGTCAAATTTACCAATCCATATCCTAAGACACTTTCCAATAAGTTAAATGAGTCAAACCAAACTTGTTGAGCCTAGATCTAAGTCATAGGTCAAATCTGGTTGACCAAGTCAACCTATGTTGACTAGACCAATCCAAATCACGCTTATTTGAATACATATTGATTTCAAATCTCCTTTAGGTCAATTCTTATCAATTTGGAGCTTAATTGACCAATTTTATAAAGTCAACATTTGAGTTGGTCAACTTACCTTGATTTGGTCAAATTTTATCTATTTAGGTAAAATACTTTAAGCATATGGCATTTAAACAATCCCAAACCTCCCCTTGACCCAAAACACAGCCAAGAGAGCTCAGATCTTTCTTAATTAACACTAAGAAGCATCCTAGGGTTGAGACTATAAATAGAAACCTAGGGGCTTATTATAAGAAATATTGCATTTCATTATTTCCCAAAGCTCCTAAGCTTGAATCTTCTTTCTTTTAAGCTCTTCTGACCTCCCTCCACATCTCCCCACTCATATCCACCATCAAAACCTAGCCGATGGTAATCTTTTGGCAACCCGAGGGCTTAATTTATCTAGGGGCTATATCTTTCAATCCAGAGCTTTTTTAGATAATGATTTCTTCTACAAAAAGGAGTGTGGATAGTTTATAAGTACAATAAGCCCAAGATCTCCCAAATCTATCATGTATTTTGGGTAAAATCCTAAACCCTAGTTTAGGACACATAGAATTAAATAACATTCTATTAAGCTCATTTTAGACCGTGAAATATGTCCCCCATGAATTTTCTTCATATATGGACTCTCTATTTAAAATTTCATTTGATTTGATCCATCCGATCATATAAATGAGCCCAAACCTTATTCAATGGTTCATTATAAATAGCCTTTATGTTACATAAGATCTGAACCATTGATTTTTGGATTAACAGTTTGGATTTAGCCTTTTTACTTGTTTATTCAACCACATTTTAATCAACCACATATCAAAACTTGCTGTTTATTCTCATGTTTGATGTGATCTACTATTGATTCAAAATTGTGCTAGATTAGACGATCCTTCGCCTCGGCTGACATGGTTATGTGAACCATGCCCGTGGTTTATTGATTGGGAAGTACAGGTAGCACAATCATCGCCAATCAACACACTGTCGGTGAAGATTGCTCTGTGATTTGAATCCATGAATTCGAGCCCAATAAGTGTGCAACCTGCCACTGATTTAATTAAAAACTTCTTTTTATTAATTTTCAATTTGTTTTAGAACTTTAAAAACTTATTAAAAAAATATATATGTCCAAAATATTTATATTTTATAATAAATTTATCCTATTTTAATTCTCTTTAAATTAAAATTAAAGATTATGATTTTGATGATAGCAAACACTTTTGTTTCTCTACGAATGCCTTGCCTACTAACATTTCATGTCCACATGATAATTGAAACTAGCTCAAGATTGGGAAGATTAGGTCTGAGTCACTTTGTACACTTTTCCCTTTCTTGACTCTATTGTAAAAGGTGTGGCTCCTAATGCTAAGTAACCTTGCACACACACACCTTTGGAGAATTTCTACTATTTTTTAAAGTTTACTATTTTTGGTAACATCTTATGAGTTGATATTTATATCGGCCTGGACGATCGGTTCAAAAATAAAAACCCTAATCAGAGCAACATGGTTAAGACAGTCGTCATTAAGCCGATCGTCCTGGATTATATTGTATCGACCGGGATGATAGGCTCAATTCAGAAAGAATCAGCCACCAGATCTATTTAGGTATTAGTTACTTTTGGAAATTATCCAAGACATTTTCCTTGATGATACAATGCAATTATGCCTAAATTGATCAGGAGATTAAGAAAAGCAATTAAGGTTGATTGTACGATCACATCGTCGAGGCCGATCGCAGGATTCGCTGAGATGATGTATTGGACAATTGATATCGGCCAGCTTCTATCAAGGGCGATGTTCAGGACAATTTTTGTTTGATTTGAACTAATCGTCCAAGATGATATCCTATCGTCCTGGATGATATGACCAGAAATTATCTAATCATCCCAAATCGATCGGGCTGATTAAGTAAAATTTATGCTGACTAGCCAGGCCGATACCCTTATCATCCTGAATGATATAGTCGGTTTGTATAAAATAAGAGCTATTAAAAGCTCTTAGATTTAAGATCTCTTGGTCTACCTTAGAGATAATCTTTTGCTGCTGTCTTGACCTGAGAAAACTTAGAGGAGAGGGAGAGAGAGGGAGAGAGAGAGAGGATTTTATGAAGGGGAGCTTGTGAGGGAGTTTCATAAGGGTTGCTCCAAGAATTATTCCACTTCTTCTTCTTTCACTTATATTCTCTAATCTTTAGAGGGTAGAGAGAGGTCTTCTTCAGCAATCGATCAAGGTTCTCTCCCTACTTCAGGAAGAAGCAAAAAGAGTTGGGTTCTCTACCTCGTCGGGGTCGGTAGAAAGGAGTTTTTGGGAGGGTTTCTCTACCTTAATATGGGAGGAAAAGGAGAGTCACGGTGTTTAGTGCAATACCAGGAGGGCTCCTCCTGGGAGTGGACGTAGGTCGAGTTGACCGAACCACTATAAATTTCGGAGTCCTTTTACTACTACTTTCCAAATTTATTCTTCCGCACTTTAATTTTCATTGTGGTGATTTTGGCTTGAGTTTTTATGTTTGCTTTCAAGTGGTATCAAAGCGGGATTCATAAAAATAAGTTTTTGAAAACTTTTAAATTTTAATCCATGTCTAATTTTGGTTATCATAATACTGCAAGTTACATTTCCCGACCACCTTTGTTTGATAATATTCCATTTGATATTTGGAAAACTCACATGTTTACGTTTTTATAATTGATTGTTTATCGCATGTAGATACTTGCTAAGGATGGTTATACACCTCCAACTAGTAAACTTAATGGCATTAATATTCCACTTCCTTTTACTGAATAGACTCTCGATGATAGGGATTTAGCACAACTTAATGCAAAATGTTTGAATTATTTTTTCTTTGCTTTAAAATCTACATATTACATGCGTGTTTTAACTTGCATAACTGGTAAAGAAATTTGAGATAAATTGTGTATTACTTATGAAGAAACTAAAGAAGTCAAGCAATCTCGATTAAATATTTTGTTGCATGATTATGAACTTTTTTGTATGAAACCATCTGAATCAATTTCTAAAATGTATACAAGGTTTACTCAAATTGTAACTTCATTGCATGCCTTAGGAAGAGAACTTACTAACTATGAAAAGGTGAATAAAATTTTGAGATACTTGCCTTTCTCTCTTGATGTTAAAATCACTGCAATTACTGAATCTAAAGATTTGAATACTTATTCGATTGATAACTTACTTGGCTCACTAATTGCTTATGAGCAAGGGGTGAATCAAAGAAATCTTGATGTAGGTGAGAAAAAGAAAGAGAAATCTGTGGCACTGAAGGCCAATCTGAAGGCTAATAAAATGGACACTGAATCTTCTTGGTCTGAAAGCGATGATGTTGCCTTAATCACCAGACAATTTAAAAGCTTTCTAAGAAAGAAGCAAAAGAACCATTAAAAGTGGAATAACGATAAGGGAAACAAAAATTTTAAAAATTCTAATAACATGATTTGTTTTGAATTTAGGAAGCCAGGATATATTAAAGTTGATTGCCCTATAATTAAGTCTCACTCAAGCAAGGAAAAGGGTGACGAGAAACACAAGTTCAAGATGGAAAAGAAGAGATTCCAAAAGGCATTCTAGGTGGATTATCCATCAGACTCCTCTGAGACTGAACCTGAAGAGGAGACAACAAACTTATGCTTAATGTCATATGATAATCTTGATCATGTTGACCAAGAAGAGGTATGTGAAATAACTTATGAGCAACAACTTGAAGTTTCAAAACAAATTCATGCAACATACAAGAAACTTAAGAAAACACATGCCAACTTAAAATTAGAATTTTTAAATTTATAAAAAAGAGCATGAAATTCTTCTTAAAGATCATTCTATAATTGATAACAATCATATGTCTTTACTTGATGAGTTTGATGCATTAAACGAAATACATGCTGAATTATCTAATGCACATGATTACTTAAAATCATCTAATGCTGAGTTAGGAAAGTAGTTTAAAAGTTAGAAAATCTAAAAACATTTGAAAATAAAAAACCATTATTGCATGCATCACATAAACAGAAGCATCACCAAATGAATAGATTAGTGCATCCTTTTCCTTGAGTTTGATGCTTTTCATGTAGCTTACTAGGATACATAGCACACACTTACACCATTCACCATAGTTCACATTGGGTCTGGAGACCCAAGTTACATGATTCACAACATGCATTACATTTTACTTTATATAAGAAGGAACCCAAACATGTTTGGGTTCTTAAATCTGACATTTGATAATTTTATAGGCAAGCTCTAACAAAAGGCTTTATGAGAGCATGTGGTACCTGGACAGCGGATGCTCTCGACATATGACTGGCGATGCCAATCAATTCAATTTACTGGAAACTAGGATAGGAGACAAGGTTACTCTTGGAGACAATACAACCAAGAAGTTGGTAGGCTCATGTATAATTAGAATTCCAAGAAACTTTTGATTGAAAATGTTTTTCTTTTAGATGGACTGAACTACAACTTGCTCAGCATCAGTTAGCTTTGAGATAAGGGCTTAATCATAAATTCTTTGGCAAATTCATGCATTATCACCTTAAATAATAACACTGTTTTGTAAGGAAAGCGAATCAATAATGTTTATATATTTGATTTAAATAATATTGAATATGCTGCTTCATTTTGCTTAAAATCTGCTGTTGATGATTCATGATTGTGGCACAGGAGATTATGTCATGCCAGTATGAAAACCCTTTGGAAAGTGACTCAGAAAGACCTAGTTAGAGGTGTCCCCAATCATATGTTTTCTAAAGAACACCTTTGTGATGCATGCCAATTAGGAAAGCAAGTCTACTCCACTTTTCACTCCATTAAGGACATTAACAACTCTAAACCTTCAGAAATCCTTCACATGGATTTGTTTGGACCCATTAGCACTGCCAGCTTAAGAGGGAAAGTTATGGTTTTGTGATTGTCGATGAAAACTCAAGGTTCACTTGGTTCATATTTTTATCAAACAAGAATGAGTCTTTTGATGAGTTTAGATCATTCTTCACTTGGATTAAAAAAAAACTAGGTTGTGAGACCATCCATAGTGACCATGGGGGAGAGTTTAAAAATGAGAGATTTCCAGACTTTTGTGAGGATAAGGGGATTAGCCACAACTTCTCAGCTCCTAGGACCCCTCAGCAGAGTGCGATAGCTGAAAGAAAGAACCGGACCTTAGTGGAAGTTGCTAGATCCATCCTTGTCGAGTATACACTTCCAAAATACTTTTGGACTGAAGCGATTAACCCGCTTGTTATGTGTTGAATAGGGTAAATGTCAGAGCCAAACTTGATAAGACACCCTATGAGACTCTTAAGGGTAGGACTCCTAATCTTTCCCACTATCATATCTTTGGTTGTAAGGTTTTCATTCATATTAATGGGAAGTCTCACTTAGGAAAATTTGACCCAAAATCTGATGACGGAGTGTTCTTAGGATATTTTAGTGTTGGGATGTCTTTTAGGTTATTTAATAAGAGGACATTGGTGGTGGAAAAACCTACTCCTGTAGTGTTTGATGAATCTAATCCTAACAAGCCTAGAGTTGAGGATAATGATGATGTTGGAGAGATTACCACTAGAGTATAAAATTTGGAGAAGAGGGTAGACCCCCAAAATATTGAAGGAGTAGGAGAGATTACCCAAGGAGTAGAAAATGAAGATCTGGAGGAAAGGGTTAAACTTACACACACTTTGCCAAGAGATTAGAGATTCTCTTCGAGTCACCCTAAAGAACCGATCATAGGAGACCCTTCTGAAGGTGTTAAGATAAGGCATGGACTAAGGAAGGAAGTGAACCACTCTTCCTTTTTCTCAATGACTGAACCCAACAACATCAATTAAGCCCTTTCCAATGAGTTTTGGATCCTAGCCATGCAAGAGGAGTTCAACCAATTTGTTAGGAATGATATTTGGGAGTTTGTAGAAAGACCAAAGGGACAAAATGTAGTTGGAACCAAATGGGTCTTTAAGAATAAGATGAATGATTATGGTGTGGTGGTTAGGAATAAGGCAAGATTAGTGGCTAAGGCGTACAACCAAATAGAAGGTATAGATTTTGAGGAAAACTTTGCCCATGCAGCTAGATTGGAAGCCATTAGAGTGCTACTAGTCTTTGCCTGTTATAAGGGATTAAGATTTTCCAAATGCATGTTAAGAGTGCATTTTTAAATGGGGTAATAAAAGAGAATGAGTTTGTAGAACAACCCCTAGGTTTTGAGGGTTCCCAATTTCCAAATCATTTTTTCAAATTAAAAAAGGCCTTTTATGGATTAAAGCAGGCACAAAGAGCTTGGTATGAGAGGCTTAGCACATTTTTACTAGAAAGGGAGTTTGTTAAGGGGAGCATAGACACCACCCTTTTCCTGAGGAAAGTAGAAGATGATTAACTCGTCATTCGGATCTATGTCAATGATATACGTTTTAGATCTTCTGATAAAAGGCTATGTGATGATTTTCTAAAAAATTGAGTAAACAGTTTGAGATGAGTATAATGAGAGAGTTGTCCTACTTTTTGGGGTGTAGCATAAGATAATTATATGATAGAACCTTTTTTATTCAATCAAAGTACATAAAGGACATCTTAAAAAATATGAAATGGATAAAGTAAAGCCAATTAATACTCCCATGACCTCAGGTGTTCAATTGGACAATGATCCTAATGGAAAATCAGTTGATCAAAAGAAGTACAGTGGAATGATTGGATCTTTACTCTACTTGACT
>NW_021319552.1:844642-888441 GCF_001605985.2 Dendrobium catenatum
AGCTTATAAAAGAATAAGGAGATTATGTAAATTAACATGAAACAGGGAGGCATACATAATTTCCACCAAGCCAAGTTTGAAAGTACCAGCAATACAATAAAATGTAAAATTCAATCAAATGAATTTAAAATGGCCTATCATAACAATATTATCCCTCAGTACTTGAAAGAATAAATTCAGAATGCAAAAGGCTCAAATCAAGGAGAATAACCACCTTCTAAAAAATAGGTAAAAGGAAAATTCTTTGGAAATTGTAAGCAAAAGAACATTTACAAGCCCTATGGGATTTTCAATCATCTGATTTCCTCCAAAACAGATGTTTCTTACCAAAATAGAAAATGTTGAAAGCTCATCAACCCACATAAAACCAAATGCCTGTGAGCCATCCCCAATGTTATTTTTATTAAAAAAATCTATCAGTTCTTAAAATTAAAGAGTGCCCCCTCAATGAACTGCTCCTTCTCAAACGATGAAGATTTTCTTCCCTGAAGTGAGAAAAAAAACCAGGATGCTGGATGAATGAAGCTTCACAAACAAACTTGTCGAAGGTAGCAAGAATTTAACTATAACTAATTTGGTGTTCTTACTTCAAATCTTACTGTAGATAAAACATATTAGAAAGGAGGGACTTAGCACTTAGATTCTAATTATCCGTCAACAAGAAATCATTAAACTCGTATATCACAACCAATATAAAAGGGTTGAATACCTTTGAACTCTCCTGATCCCACCTCGTCACAACATGATGACCTTAGCTCCCGCAGCTTTCATTTTCTCAATAATCTGTTCCGCCTCTTCCTTGGACACTCCACTCTTTATCACTGATGGACTCTTCTCCACTAATTCCTTGGCCTCCTTCAAACCTAATTCCGTAAACGCCCTCACCTCCTTGATAACCTTGATCTTGGATGCCGCCTCAAAAGATTCCAGCTTTAGCTCAAATACCGTCTTCTCTGGCTTCTCTTCTTCCTTCACGGCAGCCTCCGCCCCCAAACCAGCAGAGACAGCACCAGGTAAAGTAGCGCCGGGCTTCATGACACCGATGACGGGAGGCTCACTCAAGGCCGCCTTCCGCATGAGGATGGAAGAGAGCTCAGCGACCTCTGCGAGTGTGAGGGAAGAGACTTCGTCAACAAGGCGCCATACGCGATCGGACGGCGGGGTGCGGTGCTCTGTGGGATCAAAATTGGAGGGATTGTAATCGGCTGGGAGCTTTCTCTGGTCGATCATCTCAAGCTCCTCTGCCCCGGAATCGTAAATCTTCGCCGGCAGGGAATAGCACCGAAGTTGGGAAATTGATGACGGGCTCCGCGAAATGAGGCGGTGCCCCGCCAATCTCAGGAGTGAGGCCATTTATTCTCTTAGCCACGGTGACAACGCTAGGTTTAGGGCTTTGACGTTTGAGATAGCATCGATGCAGCGAAGGACAGGGAGAGCTGACGGCTAAGTAGCGGAACCTTTGTGCACTACATATCTACCAATATATTTAAGAAAATTATTTCTAAATTATTTTTTTATCAAAATGCTCCTAATGAGGCATAAGATTCGTTTGGGACAAAAATTATACTTAAAAAAAAAAAAAACAAAAAGAAAGAGATCCCGAACCAAGTCATAATCTCCTAAATAAATAATTTGCAAAATTTAAGAAACATGGTCTTATTTTTTTATAGTTTATTTTTTTTATAGATGTTGAGTTTATTTAAGTCAAATTTAATCTATTCTTTTCTTAGTTAATTAAGATTATAATATTTTTAATAAAAAATATATTTAATTTTAATATAATTTTTTGAGAATTTAGCGTGAAGAGAAATTAGGTAATTTTACCATCATATCGACAAGCTGATAGTGAATGAATATCACTAGCCCATCTAACATACAATGATATTGGCTAGGAAATATTTTCAACATTTTAAGTAGGGGTGTAAGTGAGCTTGCCTAAACTCAGCTAGTTAACGAGCTTATTGAGCTAAAAGTTTTAGTTCAAGCTTAAATTATAGAGAAATTATTCTAAGTGATTATAGGATGGCGTCTATAGGCGAATCAGGATACGCTACATCACTTTTTAGATGTGTACTAGTGTTTTGAACCACTGTATACTAGATGACATGACGAATTCTGTTTAATTTCCCTAAATTATGGCTCGTATATTATACTAGCTTGAGTACAAACTCGGCTTAGCTCATTGGCTCTTTGGCTTGTCAATAATGACGAACCCAAAAATTTCTTATAGGGGAACCAACTTAATTTTTTAAAAACATCCCTCAACTTTTTCATCCTTTCTTGGGATTGGCATTAACAATTTTAAAATATCTTTTCGTTGAATTTATTATTTTTAGAAGGTAAAATATTAAATATAAGATGAAAAATACTTATAATTTATAGCATCCACTCTTCACATTATGAAAAATATAAATAATAACTTCATTATTAATGCAGTATAATGTTTCTTTCCTAATATAAGTGGCTAAAGTGTCATTCATTCACTGATCTACTGTGGTCGCAACGTGTAACACTAATCGCAATTTTAATAAACTAAAAAGAAGGGGATATAAAGTATCTAAATAAGGGGATATAAAGTATCTATCAATTATCTCAGTAAACTTACAAACTTATTGTCACAATCTGACCTGATATGACTAGATATCACGAGGTCATATAATGTCCGATTATGACAAGCTTGACCCCAAGATCTGATTGGAGAAGTACTTAAATAAAAAATTCTAATTTATATATAACATAGAGTCACTATTGAATACAATATAAAAAGGAAGACTACTAAATCTCAAAAAATAATTTTCTATATATCATCCAAAAATACATCTACAATAGTGCTTGAAAATAACCAACAAAATAAATAAAGGCCAATCCTGTAAAAATCAACTAACAAAAACATACTTACAGCACAAATTAGAGCACAATATCCACAATTACTCAGCTTGCTCCTTACCCTTCCCCTGGCATGAAAAAAATGGAAGAAGAAGTAGGAATGAGCTAACACAGCTCAATAAGCTATTGTAGACTAAAACATAAATTAATAGTTAAAGCCAAAGGAAAAATTAAAATATTATGCTGTAAATAAACTAAAGAATTGTACCAAAAACTAAAACTAAAAGTGAAGAAGAAGTTTAAACTGAACTTCATATATGTATTTAAATAATTTTGGAAGCTGTATTAAAACCAAAATGAATTATAAAAAAATAATAATTTTATCAAAATGGATCTCAGCCCAAATTTTCTATTAACGAAGATATATATATATATATATATATATATATATAAGATTTTAAAAGGGTTGATTAAACTTATCAAGTTTAGATTGAAGTCGAGTCAAAACCAACTAAGCTCGACGACATTCAATTAGATTATTATATTCAAAATTATATTAGATTTAGATTGAATAATAGAGTTGAGTCAGTGCTACATCAGTGGGCGTCCACTTAAGGGAAATCCTGCGGGTGACGTCAACACTAGGTTACGAAAACTTAGGTACTAGAGTCAATTCCAGGGAAATTGACCTCGAATAATGAGGTCAACAATATTGTCGAATAATGGAGGTCTAGTTATAGAGTAACCCTCGAGTGTATTTTGGTTTCCAAATATAGCCATCTACGTTAATAAAAAAGTAGTCTAAACTTATGATTTTGAAACAAAGCTCGGATACCACTTGTTGAAACTCGATCACTGTGAATTAGATTGTTAAATCTAAGCTTATGTCCCAGCGGCTAACCAAGAGGGGGGGTGAATTGGTGATTAAAAATTAATCCCTATTTTTAATTTTTTAAACAAAAAAATAAACTTTAATGAGTTTTGTAGAAATAGCCTTTTCAACCACAAATTAGAAATAAAAATCAACAAAATAAAAAAGAACAAAAAATAAAAGATAGAAGATTTATAGTGGTTAGGTCAAACTTGAATTACATCCACTCCCTGGAGGCACCCTCCAAGTATTGCAACAATACCACAAGTGACTCTCCTTTAGCAACCATAGCAAGGCGAGGAAGCCTTTACAAAAACTCTTTCCACCACTAACCGGTGCGGCAGAGAACCGTCATCCTTTTACACTATCCCCAGTGTTGGCAGAGAACCATCGTCCTTTACACTCTCCCTGTGTGGGCAGAGAACCCTTCATCCTTTCACACTATCATAGTGTGGGAAGAGAACCCTTCGGCTGTTCACACTCTCCTAGTGTGGGCAGAGAACCCTTCAGCTGTTTACACTCTCCAAGTGTCGGTAGAGAACCAGATCTCCTTGACAGATCTTCTTCATAAGAAATCTAGAAGGAAGAAAGAAAAAAGTAAAGTAAACACAAATCAAAAGTAAAGATTCTTACCTTTGAAAACCAAGTGAAGCCTTCACGCTCCAGTAGTAAGAATCCTCCTTCAAAAAATCTCTCCTTGATTGTTCTTTCAATAGGTACGAAGATCAGTGGATAAAAAGATTAAGTGGTAGTTTAGTTTGAACTATTTATAGGAAAGACACAAAAAACCATCTAAAAATTATAAATTTTTAAGTCAATACGCATTATATCGTCTAGTACGATCGTGAATCATCTTGGACGATTTAACTTAATTGTGCTAGAAATGAACCTAATATATATGGGTATGAAATGACTTCGTACACACACATCATCCCGTACGAAATAGGTTCATCTGGTATGAACGGCTATTCCATAGGTCGGTTCCCAAAAACTATAGAATGTTACTAAAATTTCAGATTCGGTTCACTTTGTCCTGGGACGAATATGGGTTCGTCTGGACGAAATTTTTTTAGAGAGAAAATCATCCCGGGATGAATACACTTCGTCTTGGATGAAAATACTCCAGAGAGCAACTCGTCCTAGAACGATTACACTTTATTCTTGAACAAAAATTTTCTAGAGAACATTTCGTCCTGAGACGAATACACTTCATCATGGACGATCAGGACTTAGAAGAATTTTCTACAACTCCTATTCGTTCCATTACTCTTACGAGGAGATAACTGACCTTATCGTCCCATACGAACTCAGAGTTCATCCCGTACGATCAGTACAAATTTCTCAAGATCTCCTAAAGTGTGTGTGTATATTCACTCAATTACAATAACTCCCTCTCAAATTTAATTCAAAGAAAAATACAAGTTTTAAATACATAAAGTATCTCATGCTAAATTTGATTTGAAGTCTTTCTAGTCTGGAATTTTGATTTTCCTGAATGTAAGACACATAAGAGCAAAAACAACTTTTCCAAAAAGTGTTAGGAGATAACTATACATATAATTATAATATTTGAAATCATCAAAGCTATACAAGTTGTAAGAATGTAAAACATGCAAATAACAACACTCTTAATATCGTGAACCAAGTAAAATACTCTTAATGATAAATTATTTTCTTCTAATATTGACATATAAATTCCAGAAAAAAATATTAAAAATTATGCTAAAACATCAAAATTGCTTGAAATTGATTGTAGAATTCCCTTTTAGCTCCGAAAGTGTAAAAAATATGAGAAACGATCATGAGGACCCTTAAAATGTCAAAATCTAATTGTCTAGACCAAAAATTTGGACTGGACGCGGCTTTGCTGTTGAACCAGTTGGCAAATCGGCCGCTACCACCACGCGTGCTACCTTACTACTCATGCACCCGCAGTGCCCTTCTTATCTTCCTTCCTACGTGTCCGCTTTTCCCCTCGTTTCCGCTCTACCCTACCCACCCGCGTGCTTGCCCACGATCCTTATGCCTTTCCATGTAGTTTGGCTCGCATAGCTTCATAATCGTACATGTGTTAGCCTTCCAATTGCATCCAACTGGTTTCAAAAACTATATTTTTTATTTATTTATTTTTAATAAGTAATAAAAAAATTAAAAACTTTTAGGAAAATAAAAAAGTTTTTTAAAATTTATGAAAATCTCCATAAGCATCTCCCAATCCCCTCCCGTGTGCCCTCCTTTTCACCTATAAATACCCACCTTGCGAGGTTAGGGAAAAAAGCACCCTCATTGCGTCTCCTTTCTTTCTCTAGCCTTCTTACAAAAGAGCCCTCCATTATCTTGAGTAAGTGGCATCCCCTATCAAATTTAGTGTCCTTCTTGGTTTAGAAGAAAATTTTCTCCTCCTTCCTTCTTCTTCTCTTCTAGATTTCTTCTAATTTAAAAGGAATTCCATTATTTTAGATAGAAGGCATCTCCTATAAAATTTCAGTACTCCTCTTTTTTATAGAAGGTGGAACCCTTATCTTTCTACTTCTTCTCTTATGAATTTCTTTCAACATTAAAGGCATTCCATTATCTTAGAGTGGTGACACACTCTGTAAAGCTTTAGTGCCCCATTTTTGTATAAATGGTGCAGTCCATACCTTTTTTCTTCTACTCTTATACATTTATTCTAACTTTAAAGGTATTCAACTGTCTAAGATAGGTGATACCCATATTTATCTTCAATACCCCTTTATGTGAAGAAGTCCCCACAAAAGATTAGTTTCTCCCTTAAACCATCTATGATAGAAGAACATCAACCACTTCTTGTATGAGTGGATTCTCATAAAAGATTTGGTAACAACAGTGCCCAGAAGAAGAACCCATGATTGTCAGTAGATGAGAGAAATTTTTATTATGATTGAGCAGAAGTCTGATGGTGGTCAAAAATCAAGTGGAAGTCTTTTGGCACTCGGGGGCCAAGTGGAAATTTTATGGTGTTCCATAACAAGGTAGATGTTTGGCAATGATCAAAGGTAAGGTGGAAGTCTGATAGCAATTTGCATGCAGGTGGTGAGTTGAAGATGCTAATTAGAGGGTGTACTGCTTATAATTCGAGCGAGTGGATAATGATGGTTGATTTGAGGTGAAGTGATGATGATGGACATTAAGTAAAGGGGCTATGATGGTGGTGGTCATATTGCGCTTTTAAAAGTAATTGGCATCCATGTTTATCGCAGGTGAATATTCCTAAAATATTTTGTCATGTTGTGCACCGATGGCAGTTATCTAGCACATACCAATCAAACAAAATAAGAGAAGCCTTGTTGGATCACGAATATTTCCTCTAATGATGGTCTGTAAGAAGTTTGATGTACTGAATGATGTACTATTAATCAATGTTGATGCAGCCATGGGTAGCAACTACTCTTCCAGTACTGCAGGAATTTGCATAGATGATAAAGGAAGAATGTTACTTGCTTTTGGTACCCAACATATTCATTGGGACATTGGCTACTTGGAACTTCAAGCGGTATACATGTTAAAGAATTTTTTACAAGATTGGATGATGGAAGCTCAAGGGGTCATTATTGAAGGAGATAATTTCAACATCATAAAAAGACTTCAGCTTGCTTGGAAAAGATTCAAGACTAAACTTACCCTTGAAGACGATTTATCCTTTGTAAGTGTGTTTAATCAAGTTGCTTTTAGTTTTACTACTAGAAATGGTAATAAGTTAGCGGATTGTGGCGCTAATTTTTCTTTGAAGAAAAGCTTTATTTGACACGATTTGTCTAGCTTTGAAATTCCTCCTTCATTCTTGTACATTTTGAAGGAAGATTTCAATTTGCTAGAGTAGTCTACTTAGTTTGTAAGTACTCTCTTATTTTTTTTTTCTTTTAATGCATTGCTGCATTTCTCCTCAAAAAAAAGAAGAGGTCTTCCCAAGCATATACTGCTTTATAAGAATTCATTTTAGTATACAGGAAGATGATGATAAAAGCACTATAATCATCTTCACTTTTGTATTAGTTGAAGATGATTATATATTTAAATCTATTGTAAATTTGTACTATATGTACATCTAATAAAATTATATATGAATTTGAGATGTTTGCATTTGAAGTAATAACTTCTCCATGTTTAAGGAGGATTATTTTTTTCATGTGAATTTTCCCCCTATAAGAAGCAAAGTTCTTCATGCATTTTTTTATACGTGTTCATATATAGTACCCCTTTGTTAGAGAAATATATTTAGTGGATTTATCCCTTTTAAAATTTTTATTCTTCTAAGATTTTTAAATAACAAAAAATGTATATCTTATGAGAATTTTAACCTTTTGTGATTTTGATTTACTTATGCCTTTTGAGGCTTTTAGCTTTCTCAAGCCTTTTGTGTACATATATCTTTTGATGCTTTTAGCCTTCTAAGGTCTTCTATATACCTTTATTTTTTAGTGTTTTAGCCTTCTAAGATATTTTGTGTATCTATGACTTTTAAGGCTTGTAGCCATCTAAGGTATTTTGTGTACTTATATCTTTGGAGGCTTTTACCCTTCTAATGTATTTTAATAAGTGATGATCCTATGAACCACTTGTTCTCATATAGTATTTCTAATGAGGGCCTTATCCACTACTAACTCTCTTCGAGGGTACCTCTTGGCAGAACTTCCCAGGGTTATGAGTGGAGACCATATTTGTCACCTACCCACATGAGAATTTTCTGGTGAGGACTTTATCCACTACTAGTATACCTTCAAGGCAACCTTATAGGTAAGACTTCCAAAGGTTGGTTGTAAGAGCTTTATTAGAGTATATCAAGAGTTTAAAATAAATACCCAAAAGATATTTAATATGTATGAAACTTTTTTTAAGAGCAGTAGTCGATGTCATTAACTTGTATAAAAGAAGTTGAGATAATCCACCAAGGATATATGACCTATCCAAGGTTATTTGTTAGATTAATATTCGAGGACATTAACTTGTGTGGGAGAGACTAAGAGACTCCACCAAGGATATATGTCCTACTTGATATTTGTTTTAAGAGCATTACTCGATGATGTTAACATGTGTGGAGCATGTTAAGAGAACGCAATAATGATGTATGTCGTATCTGATGTTATTTGTCAGAGTATTGATCGATGAAATTAACATGTACGAAAGAGGTAAAGAGAATTCTCTAATGATGTTTAACCTATTCGAGGTTATTTTCTAAAACATTTCTTGATGATGTTAACTTATATGGAAGATATCTAATTGAATCCCCCAGGGATTAATTATGGCTTAATTTGGAGGGGCTAATGCTTTATGTATCTCAAATCAAATTTAAAGATTGGTATGTCTTTAGACCATTACTTCCATTTTTAGTTCAAGGTTGAGAACTCATCGTTGGAGTTGAAGTTCAGTTAGGGACTTTATAAAGTTTGAAATTTATCAGAAGCATCCTTGCATTGTTGAGATCTTTATAAAAAATAATTTAACAAGTTATTTTCTTGGATATTAAAAGTATTGGAATGCTTTTCTTGGTCATAGTTGCAGTATGTATTGCTCTCAATATTGAATGGCTTCTTTTGAATTTAATAAAAGATCTTAGTAAAGGGATTACCCTACTTTAATCGTACTCAGGTTATTGACATGAATGACCTTTCAAGGTTAAGCAAATATTTCCTATAGTCAAACTATTTTAGCATCCTAGATTTGTACGAAGATCCAAATCATAAATAGATAAAAGATAGGGGCGTATCATTCATAAGAGACACAAAAATTTTTATGTGGAAACTTTTTAAAAAGTTAAAAATCACAGGGACTTATTGAATGAATCCACTAGTATTTACGATTTATTACAAATAAAGCCCTTTTTGGGGGAGGTCTTTGGCTTATTGTAGCAAGTATACTTCATATAGAGTGAATTATGTGGTGTGACTGGGAAGAATAACTATTAATATATTTGTTTGGTCGGTAGGGCCATAGTTAGAGAGTGATGTAGGTTTGAAAGACCACAGTAGGGAAATGTTGGTCAAAATGACCATAGTTGATGGGCGACGTAGGTCAAAAAATTGTAGTTAGATGATGATGATCAGAAGGACCATAGTTGGGAGATAACAGCTGGAGAGACCATAGTTGGGGAGACTATAGTTGGATATCAATGATTAGAAGGAACATAGTCGGGACAAGGGTGGTTGGGGACATTGTAATTTAAAGTTGGTGGTCAGTGAGATTGTATTTAGTGAATGACAAAAGTCACAAAAACTATAGTCAATGGATTATATAGATTCGAAAGATCGTAGTAGGGTGCTGGTGGTCGAAAGGATTGTAGTTAGGCAATAGAGTTTGGAAAGACTATAGTCGGGTGACGATGGTTAGAAGGATGATAATTGGTGGAAAAACGTAGGTCAAAAAGATCGTAGTCGGGTGATGGTGATTGAAATGACCATAAATAAAAGGCAACATAGGTTAAAAACATCATAGTTTGGTGATGATGGTCGAAAGGATAAGAGTCATGCAGCAGTGGTCAAGGAGAGCGTAGTCATGCGCAGTGATCGAAAGGACCATAGTTGGGTATATAGGGCAAGAAGTCTGTAGTCTATAAATGCTGGTTAGAGAGATTATAGTTAGCAGTTGATAGAGATCAAGGAGACTGTAGTCTTGATATGATTTTCAAAGAATCCATAGCAGTGGTAAATAGTGGCCAGAGAGATCGTAGTTGATTGGTGAAGGAGTTAAAAAACTATGATTTGGTTGTAGTTGTTAGAAGGATTGTAGTCAGGCGACATTGGTTAGGCAGATTATAGTCTAGAGATGGGGGTCAGAGAGATTGTAATTTATGGCCAATGATATTTGATTAAACTATATGTTGTGAGCCATAGTTGGTCAGAAGGATTGTAGTAGGGAGACGACTATCGGGGAGATAATAGTCTAGAGATTCCTATTGAAAAATGTTGGGGAGGTCAAGTCTAGAGATGGTTCTCAGAGAGATTATATTCAGAAGGTGATGGTGGATAAAAAAAACCATATTCGGGCAATAGTGGTTGAATGGATCGTAGCCTGGCAATGGTGGTGAGGGAGATTGTAGTCTAGAGATGGTTGTTGAAGAGACTGTAGTCAGTGAGAAATGATGGCCGAAATGACAATCACCGGGCAACCATGGTTGAGGAGACCATAGTATAGATATGGTGGTCTGAGAGACCATTGTCGACAGGTGATAATGGTTAGAAAGAAAGTAATCAGTAGGCAATGGATAGTGGTTAGGCTAAAATATGGCAATAATTAATGGCCTAGTGTAAGACTGGCTATAGTTGGTCTACAGGCGGCGGTCAAGGAGGAGCTTTGTGGCTAGGGTGATATTAGATATTGGATTATTTCATGTTGGCCATGGGTTTGGAATGACATATGAAGGTGACAAGACTATATTAGATTTTAATGTAGCTTATGACTTTTTAATTTCTAATAACTTATTTAAGAAAAGGAATAAGCATCTCATCACCTTAAAATGGATATAGTATAACTCAAATTGACTATTTTCTTATAAAAAATTAGATGTTTTAGATTACAAAGATTGTAAAGTTATTTCAAGTCAAAATTTATGTACCCAACATCGATTATTTGTTTTGGACATTAAGATAAAGAGGCAAAAAAAAGTAAAATGATATTCTAGGATTAAATGGGGACATTTAAAGAATATTAACAAAAATATTTTTGAGTTTAAGATTTTAGATCTTAAATTTTATGTGTGCATGAGGATGCTAATGTTATGTGGGAAAACGTGGCTAGTGATATTAAGAATATTGCAAAAGATGTGCTTAGAATTTCAAAGAGAAAACGTCCTAATAGTAAAATGTAGTTGGTGGTGGAATCCAATTGTATAAGATAAGATTAAAAAAAAGATGGTTTGTTATAAAAATTGGTTTAATTGTAAAAACTCTAATAAATAGAAAAGATATAAAGATGCTTGTAAGGAATCTAGGAAAGCAATATGCAATGCAAAGACTTTAGCTTTTAGTGATTTATATAATATATTAGATACTAAGAAGGGAAGGATTTAGTTCAACTGATGTGTATTAAGGATAAAAATCAAAAAGTGCTTTTCTTAGAAGAAGATGTTCAACAATGGTAGATGAGATATTTTCCTAAACATTTAAATGAAGAATGTGAAAATACAATTGACTGTAGTGACCTTAGAGCCCTAAATCAAAATAAAGATTTCTATTTTTATCGGGGTATTAGTAAAATGAAGAGAGGCTTTAAAGAAAATGAAGCTTGGAAAAGCTATTGGACCTAATGATATTCCAATAGAGGTGTGTAAATGCTTAGGAGATGAAGGAATTTCCTAACTTACAAAACTTTTTAATACTATTTTGAAGACTAAAAAGATGTCAGATGAGTGAAGAATGAGTGTGTTAATTCATATTTTTAAGAATAAAGATGATGCTCAAGATTATGCAAATTATAGAGGAATTTAATTAATATGTCATACTTTAAAACAATGGGAGCAAGTTATGGAGCATAGGTTGCGGCTTGATACTAATGTTGCTCAATATCAATTTGGGTTCATGTAAGGTAGGTCCATTATGGAAGCCATACATTTTTTAAGAGGTTTGATGGAGAAATATAGAGAAAATAAAGATGATATACATATGATATTTATTGATTTAGAAAAAGCATATGATAAAGTTCCAAGAGAAGTGTTATGGAGAGTTCTTGAAAATAAAGGAGTTAATAATGTTTATATTCAAATCATTAAAGATATGTATGCAGGAGCAATTACTTGTGTTCAGACACAAGGTGGTTTGGTCAAGTATTTCCATATTTCGGATGGGTTACATCAAGGATCGGCCTTAAACCCATATGCTTTTGCTTTGGTCATGAATGTTCTCAGTAGGCATTTGCAAGAGGATGTGCCTTGGTGTATGCTTTTTGCAAATGATATTCTTCTTGTTGATAAGACTAGAGACGGAGTTGAAGGTAAAATTAAATAATGGAGGTAAATCTTAGAGTCTAATGGTTTTCGCTTTAGTAGATCTGAAATGGAAATATGAAGTGTAATTTTAGTAGTAATAGACCTAGTGAGGGAATTATGACTTTGGGCAATCAAGTCATTAATAAAAGTACACATTTTAGATATTTTGGATCTATTATTCAGAGTGATGGTGAAATAGATGGGGATATTATTAGAAAAATTCAAGTTGGATGGTTGAAGTGGAGGAATGCATCGGGCTTGTTGTGTGATTAAAAAGTACCCCTCAAAGTTAAGGGAAAATTCTATAAGATGCTGGTGAGGCCTACAATGCTTTATGGTGCCAAATGTTGGCCATTAAAAGATAAGCATAATACTAAGTTTACTATGGCAGAGATGAGGATGCTCAGGTGGATGAGTGGCTTTACCCTTATAGATAGGAATAAAAATGAGAAAATATGTGAAAAGGTTGGAGTAGCTCCTGTAGAAGATAATATTAGAGAGAGTCTCCTTTGATGGTTTGGGCACAAAATAATGGCTTTCTGATGACCCAGTTAGGAAAGTAGAAGTATTAGATCTGACTTATGTTAAGAAAGGTAGAGGCAAACCTAAAAAGACTTGGTTAGAAAATATTAGAAATGATCTTTCTCAATTAGATATAAAGGAGAATTTGACTTTTAATATGGCACAATGGAGAAAAAGAATTTATGTAGCCGACCACACGTAGTGGGATAAAGGCTTGATGTTGTTTTTGTTGTTATTGTTGTGTTTCAAAAAGAATAGTTATATGATAAAAGTTATTGTTATTTCTTAGATTAACTTAATTTTATTATTTATACTTTTTCTTTTCTTATATTTTTTCATTTTGACATAAACTATTTAGTTTTTTTCTTTTTAATTTAATAATCTCTTTTCAAAAGGAATATTTTATTTTAAATTTTAAAAGTTAAAAATATCGTTTAAGTTCTTTATTAAATTTTCAAATCTCCAAATAACTTTCCAAAGAAATTTATGAAATTCAAACTAATTATTAATAGTTTTATATAATGTCGAGAGAAAAATTGTAATATTCTTTTATAAGTTAAAGTGGTCGCTGGCTAGTAAATTTGTGGCTATAGAGTGAAAGAATATTTAATCCTAATTATGCACATATATCCAATACACAAAGAAATAGTTATGAAAGAAAGAAAGTATCAAAACATTTTTACAAGGAAAATCCAGAAAGGTAAAAATCAAGGAGCCATGCTTAGGTGAAAAGACTTTAATATAGGTTAGCGGGTTACAAAGCTTGACTCATCTTTTAGCTTGGAGAAGAGTGAAATTATAATAGTTTGGAGAGTTGGTTGAACATTGTTTAAGTAATAAAGAGATTATGATTATTATGGTTAGTGAAAAGAATTTTGAAGACTCGTAGAAAAGGTTGGGAGAAGATCCAACAAGTCTTGGCAGTTGAGTAGAGATTCGATGATCCTCAGGGGAAGGTTCGATAGTGGTTAGGTATAGGGAGGAGGTCAGGCGGCTATCAGATACTAGGCGAAGAACCATCGGATGAGGTCCGATAGCGGTTGGTGGCAAGAAGAAGGTGTGACACTGGTTGATGGATGGGTGGTGATCATGTAGTTGTCGATCGTTGGGCAAAGGACCTACGTTTGTTAAAAACTAGGTAGTGATCTAATGGTTGTTAGTGGCTTGGAGGATATTCGATGACAGTTAACTATTGGTGCAGTATTTTGTCGGTTGTCAAGCGACTGGGTTGTGGTCCAATTTTGGTCGATGGTTAGGTAAAGATCTAAAGGTAGTCAACAATCGAGAAAAGGTCTAACAATGGTTAGCATTTAGGGTTGAGATCGAATAGTGATCAGTGGATGGGAAGTGGTTTGGTATTATTCAGTGGTAGGGTGGATATCTATGCATGGTCATACATCCAAGCGATGGTTCAATAACAATCCATAGCCAGGTTGAGATTTTATGGCAGTCTCTAACTAGCAATGTTCGGGTGGACATCGATTGTCAGGAAGAGGTTTGGTGGTTGTCGAACAATCATGTAGTGGTCAAGTGAACAAAAAGAAGTATGCCTATATTGGTACTTGGGTGGAGCTCTAGATCCCTGACACCTTCGTGATGTCTCCAATCTTTAGCTCAAATATCCCCCTGATATAGAGTGTGGGCGTCAAAATAAAAGTTTTGGGAGTGGTATGCTTTTTAAATATGTAGAGGATCCATAGTAAGTTTGGAGTTCTCTATTAGATGGCTCATATTTATTCACTCAATCATGGAGTATTTTCCAATCTTCTTTTTCCTTAATTATGTCAAAATTAAGCAATCTTGGGCTCATTGGATTTGCTTAAATTGAGCTACTTGATTCGACTATAAGCATGCTTATTTTATAAATTTTTTGGTCATCAAATTATTTCTTTAAAACTTCCAAAGAAGCTTTGGTCCCTTAATTTGGACCCATTTAGGCTTGATTGGATTGGTTTTTGTGTCGTTGGTTTTATTTCCTTGAGATGTTTGATTTAATTATAAGTTTATTAAAATCAGAGTTTACATGATGCCATATTTAGTTTTAAAAGTTTCCAACAAAGATATGGCTCAAAATTCAAGCTCTATTAAAGAAACTTTTAATAATGTATCTGATTACGCCCTATATTGAATGTGAAAACTTATTGAATTAATAAAAATGTTCTTGAATCATTTGCAAAGTTTCGATGAAAAATTATATTACCTAGATATTTAAGAGGTAAGGCTGCTACTGTCTACTCGAGCTCACAAGTATGTTTTTAATGATAATAAATATTAAATCACACATCTTATTACCTACTTGTGTTTGAATATATTTATCTTTGTGTGTACTAACATTTCAGGAACACCATGCACCATTTAACAAAGATTAAAGGCTCAAGATTGGGTGGAATAGGTTATGCTATAATAATTTTTGTAATATTTGTTGATGTACTTTTTATTTCTTGAGTCAAGTCCTATAAGGGTGTATGCTTGCTTGGTGACCATGCACACACACACTCAGGGGGAGTGAGATAAAGTCAAAACTAGAAGTTGAATTTTTTAACTAATCATAATGTATAATTTATACCATACTATATAATCAGCTCATCTAACTAATCATACAGGACGATTTAGATCGTCTATAAAGATTAATTATGATCATAAAAAATAGCCGCCAATCATAATTTAAGCAAGATTTTGAATTTCATTTTTTTTCTAATCAACTAGGATGATGTACATTATACTTAACAATCTTTTAAAATTATGTCTAAATTTATCCTGTGATTAGGGGACTAATTATAGTTAATTTATTTAATTTGATCATCAAGTACAATCAATGAAGATCTTACTGGATGACCTGAGAGGAACATGGAATGGTACTTGATGTCCCAGAAGAAATACCATAATTCTTCTTCTAATTGTCTAGGATAATCCCCAATATTATACTTGAAGATCTATATAAATTTGAATTGATCATACTAGATTATGCAAAGATCATCCATGACTATCAAGACAAATTCTACGCATCGTACTGGATGATATTGTAATCATAATAATGATATTTAGCACAAGATTTGAGTTTTTAATGTTTTTTAAAGCCCTCTATTTAAGTACATCATATTGGATGATCATGGAATCGTACTGGACAATGTTTTATGATAGAATTTAATTTATGGGGTTTTTTAAAGCCCTCTATTTAATCTTTCTCAAGCCACTTGGTAAGAGTCTTTGGCGGGCGTTATGTATTCCTTTTTCTAGAGAAAACTTGAAGAGATAACTTCTAAGGGAGAGAGGAAAGAGTGGAGTTTTAGAGAGAGAAGATTCTTAGAGTGGGTTTCAAGGTAGTTTGGAGGGGATTTCACATGGTTGTTTCGGTAAGCTTGCACCTTAGTACCATCAAATTTTAGGTTTATCTTGAGAGAAGTTTTTCGAAGAAGGAGATCTCTCTGGTGTTAAAGGACCCGGCTACTCCATTGCACAGGAGAAGATGAAATTGATTCGTGGTTCCCTGCCATCTCCTGGAGGGAGAAATAGGTGTAAAGATTCTCTTCCTATGAAAGAAGTTTCAATCGTCTACAACACCAGGTTGGTGGAAATATTTTATAAGGGCTTTTCCGCCTTGCTGTGGGAGTGAAATGAGAGACACTAAAAGGTTTTAGTGCAATACCTGGATGGTTCTTTTGGTGAGAAAACGTAGGTCAGGTTAGACCGAACCACTATAAATCTAGTGCATTATTTTTTATTTTATTTTTTTCACACTTTATTTTCAACATTTATTTTTGGATATAACATCTTGGTTAAAAATCTATGGTTGATATTACGTTGTATAGATTATCTATTTTTGGCTGTTATAAAGCTTTAAGAAGGGGATTTTTTTTATTAAAATAATAACTCTCATGAACTTTAAAGTGATAACAGAGCTAGGTACATAAATTAAACTTTAGATAACTTTTGAAAAATGATCAATGGCTAACTTTAGAAATCATAATATTGTGGAAGGTTATTCAATTACATGAATTTATTTGAAAATATTTCTTTTATTTTTTTGAAAATTTGAAAATATATTTTCTTGCAATCAATTCATTATCGAATGTGATATATGATTCAAACTAGTTATTTTGTACCATCACGTTATGTAGGAGGAGTCAATATATATATGCCTTTTATTAAATTGAGTAGAATATAACAAATCAATGCTCTATTAAATGTTAAATGCTTGAATTATTTTTTTTGTGTACTTTAAATTCTAAAGATTATATTTTAATATCCACATGCAATACTGGTAAGGAAATTTGAGACAAATTACACCATATCTATAAAGGTACCAGTGAAGCCATGTAATACTAGCATGGAAATTTGGGACAATTTACACCCTATATATAAAGGTACTAGTGAAGTCAAGAAATCTAGTTTAAATATTTTAATGTATGATTATGATTTATTTTGTAAGAAATCTTATGAGACTATTCTAGACATGTATACTAGGTTTACTCAAATTGTGACATCATTATGTGCTTTAGGTTAAAATCTTTCAAACTTTGAAAAACTTAATAAAATATTATGATGTCTACCTTATAAATTTGATGCTAAAGTCACAACTATTTGTGAATAAAAAATTTTGAATGTATATTCTTTTGATAATCTAATTGGCTCACTCAATGCCTACAAGCAAAGTTTGAGTCAAAAGCTATTTGATGCAGGTGAAACTATAGTGCAAAAAACTGAAGACATGGATGAAAGAGACTTAGTAGAAGTTGAGACTAAAGATAAAAGATCAATTACAAGCAATTTGAAAATATACTAAATTACAAGCATTAATATCAACAAAAGTGAAACAAGGGAAAAATTGTTAAAAATGCTAAAATTTCTTCTGATAATATTTTCTTTGGGTGTAAAAAACTTGGATATATAAAAATTGAATGCCCTAATTTAAAAACTCTTTTAACAAAGAAAAATGTTAAAATAAGCAAATTGAAATAAGGGCAAATGATAAATAAAAAAAATCTCCTAGGCAGGCCTAGTTTCTGAATCATAATATCAGGGGTAAGGTTGTGAGGTAAAAAGTTTTATTTGAGTGTTTATCTGTTATAGTTAATACATGCGTATGTGTTCTTTGTATTGATTTTTTTCATTATAAATATTTTATATGCTGCTTTTGATTTTTTTGTTTGTAATCATTTTATTTTATTTTTCATGTTTTTTTTTTGTGATTTATCTCTAATCAACACACACAAATCACATTTCACATTATATTTATATAAGAGAATCAATTCACTTCTCTCATTTATTGAACAAAAAATGTACCTCCTTTTTACTTAAAAATTTTAAGTATGTGATGATTACCTTATCTAAATTATTAATGGAGGGAAATTCAACATTATGTTTCTCCTTCTAATTTCCTTCATCAGGCTATTGCACTTTTGAATCAAATATTATATGAATTTAAGAATTATACTTTTGAAATAAAATCTTTTTTTATCATCCTATATTTTTTCTATCTCATAGGAATCATTTGCAAGCTGATGAATCCACTTCATAATTTTATTAATGAAGATGTATGTTTTTATCATTGGATCGGGTTTGCTTTGAGTCTTTAAAGAATAAAAGAAGAAGTAAAATTATAAAATGAAAAGAGACACAAAATGAGCCCAAAATGAAAAGATGTGCAATGTACGACAAAATTGAAAGATGCATAAATATGTATAAAAAATCAAAAGATACTCAAAATGCACCAAAAATTGATAAAGATGAACTAAATGAGCCCACAATATATTGAATTACCTTTCTTGTATTTTTAAATCTTAGAAAACTCATGGGTCTAAATGATACTTTCAATACTTGAGTTTGAAAATTATTACTCTTGACTCACCTTTTCTAAATTTATATTATATTAGATATATTTCATGTAAGAAGATTGAAAAAGATATTTTTTTCTTCTCTAATTCATTTTTTTTAATAGGTTTTTTATTTTAGAAGGAATTTAACCTATAAGGAGCCTGAGCTAAGGTTGATACAATTTAGAATTTTAACCTTTATGGATCTTAGTGCAGTCAATTCATTTCTTAATATGTTTTTGAATAAAATCAAGAGGCAACTTTATCATTTTGAGAAAACTTAGTAAAATTAATAAATTCTTCCTAAACATCAAGCACCACCTCCACCTGATCAAAGTTTATTATGTATGTTTTGTTTTGGATTTTATGTGTTTCCCTTCTTTTTGATAATGCAAAAGTTGTAGAATGTATTTGACTGGTTATATTTGTGTGTAGGCTACATATGTTTTATATGTTGTTTAGGTTCTAAGAGTTTTTTTATTCTTTAATTATTTCTATGTTAAAAAACTAAAAATAAAAAAACTAACTTTTTTTAATTTTCCTTTTTTTAATATGATTATCTTAGTGATGCGGAGATTAGGAGAAAATATTTTTAATTTTATGATTTCAACCAATATTATTTGTCATCCTCAAAAAGGGGGAGATTATTGCAACTCGATCTAATGTGATTATGTTTTTGATGATAAGAAATATTATAGATCACATCATATTGTCTACTTGAATTTACAATATATTTTTATTTGTGTGTGTACAAACTTTTACTATGCACCATCCAATAAAGATATAGGTCTCAAGTTTGGGTAAAATAAGTTATGATAAAATAATATTTGTAATATTCATTAATATATTTTTTATTTCTTGGGTCAAGTTCTATAAAGGTGTATGCTTGCTTGGTGATGATGCACACACACACTTAAGGGGAGTGAGATTTAGTTAAAACTAGAATTTCAGTTTTTGAACTAATTATACTGTATGATTTATATCATACTGTACAATCAGCTCATTTAGCTAATCATACTAGACAATTTAGATCATCTAGGACAATCAGTTATGATCATGAAAAATTGCCACCAATCATAATTTAGGAAAGATTTTGAAATTCAATTTTTTGTTATAATAGTCTAAGACGATGTACATCGTACTAGACGATCTTTGAAAATCATGCCAAAATTGATCATATAATTAGGGGACTAATTATGGTTAATTTATTTAATTTGATTGTCTAGGATGATTAGTGAAGATCAAATTGGATGACCCAAAATGTATATGGGAAGATTCTTAATTATCCCAGATGAAATTCCAAAATTCATCTTCTAATCTTCTAGGATAATCCCCAATATCATACTGGATGATCTGTACAAATTTGAACTAATCAAGCTGGACTATCCAGAGGTCATCCAGGATAATCTGACCAAATTTTTTACAACATATTGGATGATCCTATGAGAATACAAGAGAATATTTTGCACCATAATTAAGTTTTAAGGGTTTTCTAAAGCCTCTATTTAAGCATATTGTATTGAACGATCCTGCGATCATACTAAAAAATCTTTGATGGAAAAATTAATTTTCTACGATTTTTTAAAGCCCTACATTCAAGATTTCTCAAGGCACTTGGTAAGAGTCTTTGGCAGCCATTATGTCTTTATTCTTTCGAACAAAATTTGAAGAGAGAACTTAAAAGGTAAAGAGGAATGGGTGGAGTTTGAGAGGGAGAAGATCCATGGTGGGGGTTTTAAGGGGATTTTATAAGGTTGCCCTAGTAAGCTTGCACCTTAGTACCATTAAATTCATGGTTTGTCTTGAGGGAAGTTTTGGGAAGAAGAAGATCTCTTTGGTGTCAAATGACCTGACTACCCTACCTCACCAGGGAAGGTAAAAGGGATTCGTGGTTTTATGGCATCACCTGTAGGGAGAAAATTTTTGTAAGGTCTTCTCTATCTTATTTTGGGGGCAAAAGGAGAGACACTAAAAGGTTTTAGTGTAATATTTGGAGGGTACCTTCGAAGAGTTGGTGTGGGTCAGGTTAGACCGAACCATTACAAATCTTATGTGTTCTTTCTGATTTTTTTTTTGCTGTTTATTTTCAACATTTATTTTTTTATATAAGTGCCCGACTGAAAAACTATGATTGATATTATGTTCTATTGATTATCTATTTTTGGATGTTGAAAAAGCTTTAAGAAAAGAATTTTTCTTATTTTTGAAAGAACTTTTTTTGTAAATATCCAATTCACCCCCTCTTGGTTAGTCTCGAGACTAGTTATTTAGTGTTTCACAACTCTCATAATTTTTTAATAAAATATCATAAAAAATTAATTCCTAAACCATTAAAATTGCTTAAATGTGATTGTAGGGGAAAGTAATTGTAGATGCTCTTTTAGATCATGTAAGTGCCAAGATAGAGTCCAAAACATAAAAAAATGTTCTCGTGGACCCTAAAAATTATCAATTCAGAAATGTTGAGCATAACATTAGGCCTGAATGTGAGTTGGCACCCGACATGACCTACCGATGAATCGACTGCCACCTGCTAGCACCAAGAGCCCACATTGAGCAATGCTAGTATACAATAGGATCTTCCACATTGCGCACATTTATCACTCCTATATGTTTGGTATTTTTTCTACCACCTTTTAAAGGATATAAAAATGCTGCCATAATGAGGTGATATTTTTTTTAATAAAATCCCTTTTCATATTTTAAAAGGAAAATTCCTTTTTTAATCTTAAAAATTTAAAAAAATAATAATAAAAATTTACAATTTTTTTTTCTAAATTCCCCTTAAATAATCTATAAGTATATATCTTAGGGGTTAAAGAGAGGACACAATAGTTAAATGCTTTTGGTGGCAAAGAAGATCCAACCCTCTTACGCTGACTCTCTAATTCTCTTTCGTAGAGGGAGCAATTATCAAATAAGAGTTGAATATCGATAATGGTAATCAAGAACTAACCCTCTAACATAATATCTAGTTTCCCCTTGTTTGGGAAAAAATTGATGGTAAGAATTTATTATCAATGGCAGTGATAAAGAATTAGGCCTCTTACGCAGGCTCTAGTTCTCCCTTAGGCAAAAAACTTTCAAGTAAGAGTTTAATAATGGTGGTGGGGATAAAGAATCGGCCCTCTTATATAGGCTTCAGTTATCCCCTATAGGTGCCGATACATTAAATAAAGGTGAGAGTGCCATGATTAGAGTCTGAGG
This sequence comes from Dendrobium catenatum, assembly GCF_001605985.2. NCBI lineage: Eukaryota > Viridiplantae > Streptophyta > Magnoliopsida > Asparagales > Orchidaceae > Dendrobium > Dendrobium catenatum. Next base: position 866,820 of record NW_021319552.1, read on the forward strand.
AGGTGGTTTTGATTTTCCCTAAATGAGATATTTTTTAATGAATATAGAGGATGAAGGAAGTATACACTCCCTCATTTCCTCTCTTCCTCTCTCCTTACCTTATGATGCATTAAATTTCTTCCTAAAAATGCCTTTGTAACTTGATTATGATATTATTAAAGTATTTATCTATTTATTTTTGCTTGCCTCATCGGACAGTAGGAAGATAGACATTCAAGAAGTTGTTCATCAGGCAGGTGAAGTATTGGATTCTATGCTAGTCCCTCAGAATAATAAGTTAAGAATTATTTCTTCATCAATATTTTTTCTTTTTTTAGTTCACACAATTTTTCTTGAACTTATAGGTAGATGATAGTAAGAAGTTGAAATCAATTGATGATGTTGCATCCTTCATTGCTTCAGATAGCTTGGTTGTTATTCATAAAATCTTTTATCTAACTAATGACTTAGTGATGGCTTCACCTCAAAGTTTTTACCAGATAAGAGCTCCACCTCTATAAATGGGAGATAATTAAGGTATGGCATGTTAAAGGATCATTTATAAAACTCTCTACTAATAATAGTGAAGTTAACTACATGTCTACAGAGTCATGTTACAACTGTCGATTCTTTGTGTAACACACTATTTTATAAGAAAGATAAGATAGGATCAAACCAAGAGGGCTCCCCTGACTCATCAATCGACTATATAACTCAATGACCATGAATTCTTGAAATGTGCATTTCATTGATACACTTTATCTTGAAGAGGACATATTATTGATGAAGCTAGTTTAGAGAGGGTATTTGAACGTGCATTATTGTCCTAGAATATATGGATGACTTAACACTTTAAAAGTGGTCAAGGAGAGACTTTATCATGTTTTAATAGTTTTCCAAATATGAGTCATGGGAATCAAATTATCCCACCACCAAAGAAGCGAGCAATTACAAATATGTATGAATCACCAAATTCTACACGTTACATTATATGCCCAACTTTAACCCTGTAATAAGGGTTTCATACTTAGCCATTTTATTTTTCATGGGGACCTTCATTTAGAATTATTTTTCATAACAAAACTATTAAGGGGAGATCATAAGATTCCTACCCCGGCACTAATACTTCTAAAAGCTCCATTGACATATAATTTCAAGCAAGGGAAATGAGGGGGAAGTGCAGACGGTTCCTAAGAGGTAGGGATGGTGCATTAAAACATAAAATCTGGATGTACACGGGACTTCATGTTAGGTTTAGGAAAGAAATGGATGTCAAATTCTTCTAATTATATTTTCCACTAAATTAATCATCTAGATTACTCATGTTTTTGGAGAATATTTTTTAATGGGAGATTTATATTAACCTTAATTATATGAGCTTAAAAATATTGGCATAATTTTCTAGTTGAAAATGCTAATATTAAAGCTATTTTATCTTTTAATTTCTAGTATCCATCCATATTGGAAAGGAATTTACCAGTATAATAGACAAGATTTCATATATTAATCACTTTTTGAGCCAAGATTTTGCATATAGCATATGAAGTGATAGGAAAAAATGTGTATAACATTTCTCATACTATTAGCTTTGAAAGTAGTAAAGGTGAGGCCAAATATGTTCAAAGTTATTGGAAAGCTTCTTATCATTCATCTATCTATTAGAATCCTAAGTTATAAGTGCCTCCAAATATCTTGAAGAAAGCCAAGTATTTATCCCTCGAGGAGGCTATGAAGCGAGGTAGGGCTATAAATCATTTTTTAAGACATTGGACTTCCTTAATATTATTTGGGGGCACCATATCTCGTAGTGCCTTATTATTTTTATGATTGTCTTCAATCCCTTGGAAGGTAACCTTTATTAATTTAAAAAGTTATTACCTCATCATATATAGGATTCTTCTTCATTTATTTATAGCCAAAGTTAGCATCCATGAAACTAAATACATGGTGCCTGAATGTGGCATTGACCAGATGGTCAATACAAGAAAGTAAAAAACTATTATTTTGATAAGCTTTGTCGAGGCTCGTATAGTCAACACACATCCTCCAAGCTCCACTGTCTTTCTTAACCATGATGATTGTTGACCCCATTTTGGAATGTGGTCAACTCCCCCTATATAAGATATAAATATTTAGACCTAAATCATTAAAATACATTTAAAATCAAAATTAAATTCCTCACTATGTTTTGTTATTGTTTTTTCATCATTCAAACATAAAACCATCACTTGATAATCACCCTTAATTATCATTTGATCTACCACTTCATCAACATCTTTTATTGTTAGTGGTATGATCATTTTAAAGCCTAAAATTCACTCAATATTTCCATTGATCAATTCAAAACTTAAATCAAAATCAGTACTATAATCCATTAATTGAGAGTCCTTAGTGATGGTTAGCTGATCACTTATTCAATCATTGATGATCATTAATGGCTATATATAATTTAAACATTTCAATCCTTAAATCCTCCTAAATTATTAACAAAAATAGATCCAAATCAAATTTAGTGACTAAACACATTTATAATTAAAAGTTCCAAAATCTAGTGTTAGAACAAAACTTAAAGCCCCTTAGTTCATAACCTATTTTTAAAGAATTTCCATTGCCCTAAAACCTGTGCAAATGCCGTTGGATTCTAGATATATAACTTGCATATTAATTAGGCATGCCCCTAGGGCTATTCATATATGTTAGAAGGTATTTCAAGATCTCTAACCTCTAAAACTAAAATTATTTTCATAGGTTGTGGACATTCAAATATTTACATCTTATTTCTCTAAATATGGCATATTGTGATTTTTATTCCTTAGAGACCTCTCAAAACTAATTAATCAACATCATCATCATAAGCATGATATATTAAACAGGCACTGATCCTTGGTTGACCATAAAAGCCTAAAACCCTAAACCTTAAAATTGAATTTTTATTAAACTTCAACATGGACTAGTCAAACTAAGTCATGCATCCTTCTATAAACATATCCAAAATATGATTTGCAGTGCATTGAATCAAATGCCAAACCTTGGTAAACTCTGGTTGACTAAATTACTTTTTTACCCCTTTAAACTGTATTACATATATGGAGACCCCACCAAACCTTGGGCCCACCTAAAAAAAACTCTAAATATCATTTAAACTACAATGAACCAATTACCAAAACTAGTTAACTCGGGTTAACCACTTCAAATATGTCCAAACAATCATTTGGAATGATTTGGATCCACCCTTGACCCTTAGTTTACTAACCTAGTTTACTAGGTCCACCATGGTTGTCCAAAATCTACCATACACACTTTAAAAATTTAAAAATATAGATTCTAACCACATCATTGAACAAAATTTAGGGGAACAACTACTTAGATCTCCATGAGTCATATAAAAAAATTTGTTCCCTTGGGCCCACTAGGCTTGACCAATAGGGTTGATCCAAGTACTAAAAGTAGGGTTTCCTTTATCAAGATCCTAACCCTAATTTTAATTAATTTTGAAAACTACTATAATATAGGTCTATTAACCCCATACACACATCCCAAAAGTTTGAACCCATGGTTTTACCTAGTTTTAAAGTATTGTTCGAACCAAGTTCCCCAACATTTTTTGGCACCTAGATCAACCTAGCCCAATTTTAGCACAACCAATGGATTAAATATATACACTATAAAACCTTATCTCTATAAGTCATATTAAGCTCAATCCATATGGGTTACTATGTGGGAAGATTCCTTGAAACTAGCTCTTTCTAATTATTAGTTCACTCTTAAGAAGTTGGCCAGGACACTTGGACCAATGAGCTCAAATTCTCCAGAACCTTTTCATGGCTCCCATTGGTCAATCTATAATATATATTGCTACTAGCTGGGGCTTAGGAGGCAATCTCCAAACCCTCCATTTGAATTTATCACTCATATCAATACCCCCTTAAACCTCTAAAAAAGGGTTGATCAACTCATTCCCGTAGCTCAATAGCATACTCCCCAGCTCCTCCATAGTTTTTCCCTACTTCCCATTATTTAAGAAAATATTAAACCAATAAGAGAGAGAAAGAAAGAGAGAAAAAGGATAATTCAAATCTAACATTAGATCTAGCAAAAATTAGCTCTTAAAGCCTTGTAGGAACTTGAAGAGAATCCTTCAATTTTTTTAACAAGAATAAGATCATAAAAAACTATCAATAGGTTTCTAAGTTATCCTCTCTTGATGTTTAAAATTAAAATTCAAATTTCTCTTAGATCTCAATGCATGAAGACTTAAAACTCTATTTCAAATATTATGAGATTTGAATTATAAGATCCAAAGTTATGGGTACTTGAATGTTTAGTTAATTTTGAACTAAATTAACTATTTCAATCAGAGTCATCAAATCACCCGATCAAATGACCCTTATCTAAAATAGCACATATTTGGTTCCTCAGGGATTTGAATGTATGCTAGTTTAAATTTCGATAGGCTACATCACTACATCTTGTGCATCAGTTGCCTATGGTTCTATCCTATAGTTTCCCATTCATGCAATGACACAAGTCCTTGACATGCTGCATTATTATTTCATGCCCCAATTATTTCAAATGATTGAAAAAATTGTGCACTGACCAAGATTCAAATTAAAATGAAATAGAAATTTAATTCAATACCTAAATCTTTATAAATTCATAGATATTGCAAATCTTGATCCATGTACTATGATTTTGATGATAGAAAAACATTATTGTTTCCTTACCATTTATCTTATTGCATATCTTTTTGCTTGCCCTACTTATTAATTTTTCAAGTCCTCACGATCACATGCAAGCAAATTAGCTCAAGATCATCTAGACTAGGGTTGAGTCAGTTTGTAACTTCAAATCCAATATACCTTTTTTACTTTTCTTGAGTCAAGTAATGTACTGGTGACCCTAAGCTAAGTAACCTTATACACACACACTTAGGGAGAGAAAGTTGGCGAGTTAGAGAATTCGCTATTTTTGACCTAACCATACAGGACGATTTCAAATAGTACTAGACAATCAGTTAAAAATAGAAACACTAATTAGGACATCCTTGTTTTGAGAGTGATTAAAATTAATCATACAGGATGATTCATATCATCCAGGACAATCAATTCAGATCGTGAAAATTATAGCCAATCATAATTTAGGAAATATTTTGATTTTAAAAATTTTTACTAATTATATAGAATGATGTTAATCATCTTGAACAATTAGGAACAATCTTTCCTAAATAAATTCTATGATTAAGAGAATAATTATGGTAAAACATAATTTTTATATAATCATATGAGATAATCGATGAAGATCATCTTGCACCATAGAGAATATATTTTGTATAATAAGGGATTGCCAGCTCTCATACTAGATGAATACCATAATTTAATAACTAGTCATCCAGGATAATGTACCCCTTCGTACTGGATAACAGAGAAGTGTAAGAGATGATAAGTTACCCTGAGGCATCATACTAGATGAAGTTCACACTTTAATACTAATCATCCAAGATGGTATTTGTATCATCCAGGATCATCAACCTACCTCTCTTGAACTAATCATACAATGCAATGCCATTTGTCTTGGATGAAAGGGTTATTTTATACTAATTATGCAGGATCGTCTTTGATGATCAATTATGCAGAATTGAAAATTAGGGTTTCTTTAGGAGTTTCTCTATTTAAACTCTCTAACTATCCTTTGAGACAATATTTTTCTATGAAGTTGATCCATGAGGGAGCATAGAGAAGGAAGAGGTAGAGCTTGAGAGAGAGAGAGATCCTTATGATGGAATCATAAAGGTTGCTCTATGTAAGGTGTTTATCATCTTCTTCGAGTTGCTCCACTAGTTCCTTGGTGGCTCTGGTGAGATCATCTTCAACATTACATCCAGGTTCTCTGTCTTCTCCAAGAGGGAGTAAAAGAATTCTCAGGTTCTTTACCTACTCCAAGAGGGAGTAAAAGAATTTCTGGGTTCTTTACCCTCACAAGTGGGGTGAAAAAGGATTCAAGGTTATCTTCCTCACCGTGTCAATGGAAAGATTTTGTAAGGGCATCTTTTCGTTGTTGTTGGAGCAAAAGGAGAGGCACTTCAATTTAGTGTAATATTGGAGAGGAAGTCTCTAAGGAGTGGATATAGATCCAATTTGATATAACCACTATAAAATTCCGTGTGTTCTTTCTTATTACTTTTCATCGCATTTTATTTTTCCATATTTTTGTGATTTATTCTATGCTTGAAATATTTGATTATATTGTTATTGTGAAATTATTTTTTTCCCACATTAAGAGTTAATGTTTTGTTTTAAAATATTTAATAGGATGAAAAATACTTTTTTAAATATTTTTAAAAACATTCAATTCACCCCCCTCCTGGTTAGCCTCGTGCTACTTCTTTACTATTTAACACCCTCACAAACTTTCAAGTGATATCAAAGGTGAATTCATAAAATCAAGTTTTGGAAAACTTTTGAATTTTGATCCATAGCTAACTTTAGAAATAGAAACACCGTTGAAGATTATACAATCACCGGCAACTTCTTTTTTATAATATCTTTTTTAATTTTTGGAAAACTCACTTGTACACCTTTTTCTTAACGGATAATTAAAGATAGAGATTTAGCATAACTGAATGAAAAATGCTTGAACTATTTTTTTGTGCCTTAAAATCTAAAGACAATATGCATGTTTCCACTTTAGTCAGTGGAAAAGAAATTTTAGATAGATTCTGCATAACTTATGAATGAATAAATGAGGTTAAACAATTTTGGTTGAATAGTTTACTTCATGATTATGAATTATTCTGCATGAAACCTAGTGAAACTATTTCTAAAATTTATACTAGGTTCATCACAAATTATTATATCTTTGCATGCCTTAGGAAGAGAACTAACAAACTATAAAAAAGTTAACAAGATTTTGGGATCTTCACCTTCTTCCTTTTATATGAAAATTATTGCCATTACTGAATCTAAGTACTTCAATGTTTATTCATTCGATAACTTTTTTGGATCACTAATTGCTTATGAGTAAGAGGTGAACCAAAGGCAGCTTAATACATAGGAGAAGAAAAAAGAGAAAACTATAGCCTTAAAAGTTAATGGTTCTAACACTGTGGTTCTAAAAATGATGACATTGCTTTAATTACTAGGTAGTTTAAGAGTTTCTAAAGGAAAAAAGAAAAAGCATCTTTAGAAACGGAATAAAGGTAAAGACCTTAATAATTCTGAAGTTTATTTTAATGTTATTTGTTTTGAATGCAGAAAACTAGGGCATCTGAAGTTTTATTTCTTAATTTTGAAAACTCAACAAAATCAAGGAGAAGGGTAAGGAAAAACCTAAGTTAAAGAAGGACAAGAAAAGTATCTAAAAGGCTTTTTGGATAGACTCAGCTTTTGGCTCCTCTTAAATTGAAGCAGAAGAGGTGGTAATAAACTTATGTTTAATGGTTGATCAGCATTTTGATCACTCTAATAAAGAAGTGGTATATGAGCTTACTTATGATCAATTACTTGAAGTTTTTGAAAAAAATTCATTCTTTATATAGGAAGCTCAAGAAACTACATGCTAGTCTTAAAACTAATTTTTTAACTATGTAGAAAGAGCATTAATGACTGAGAAAAGATCATTCCACTCTAGATAGCAATCATATGACTTTACTTTTTGAGTTTGATGATTTGAATAAAATGCATCTTGATTTTAAAAATGAGCATAATTCCTTGAAAATTTTACGTGTTGAACTAGAAAATGCATGAAAAAATGTGATTAAAAAATAAACATGGAGAAAGTCTAAGGAGAGAAAGTTTGAGTTTTCAAAATTCTATTTTCCAATCTATTTTCACCGCATCATCGTCGAAGACGATGACGATGAACGGTCGCTAGCCTCCTACAGTCGGCGCTCCGTTAGAGGAGAAACATCCTTCGGGAAGTTCAACGAATGGAGGATCTCGGAATGCTACGTCTTCTCCACTGGCTTTCTGAGATGGCAGAGTTAATCTCTACCCTAGTGTAAAGACTCTTGTTAAGATAAAAAAGCCTTTAATAATCAATGAAGGTGGATAGCAAATGGAGAAATAAATTTTAGAAATCGTTGGCATGGGCAAGGGAATCCTATTGGAGGACAATCTGGAGGAAGTTCTGAAGTTGGGTTTACCCAATTTAATTAAGAGAAATAATAAATATTCTCCTTCTTCAAACTTTAAATCTGCGACAAATTATGAATCAGATGTAGCAAATTTGGTATCTAAATGTGGAGATCAAAGTGATTCTTCGGTAAGAATGGAGGCTGAATCAAATGAGGTTGAAAATTATGGCAGGAATTTGTTAGTTGCAGCTGAAGATAATGTGTTAGATGATCGAGAGAAGGTGCGGATTTATAAAATTGGTAAATTGGGAAGATGTGAGAAGATGAATGATGAAATGCCGAAGAGGAATAATCCAGGTAATCTACTTAATGCCTTTCTCAAAAAAGAAAATATCAGGGTTGTTGATTTGGATTTCGGTAAATCAACAACTAGTGATGGAAAAACAGTCATGCTTAATGCTGAAAAAGTTATGGAGAACTCCAAGAAGATTGAAAAGGCTTTCGTGGTGAAAATATTTGGTGGTGATATCTCTTTCTTCAGTAAGCATTTAGTTGAGAAGACAATGTGGAAATTATGGAAAATTCCATGTAACAGTGCTTGGAAAGGGACGGATCTTATGCTTTTTCTCTGAATCAAAACAAATGGAGGAAGTTCTAACCAATGGTCCCTGGTTTGTTAACGGGAACATTATGGGGATTGAAAGATGGACCCAAAATTTTGATCCAAATTCACTAAAAGGTCTTTCCGCTCCTATATGGATCAGATTACCAAATCATCTGCTGTAGGGATGAAATTAACATCTGTCGCATAGCATCCATGGTGGGTGACGGCAATATGTTCCAGTGGTCTCAGAGAGAATTTGGAAGGGTCTGTGTCCGGATAGATTTGGATGCTAAGCTTTTAACCGTAGTTTGGGTTGAAGGAGTAGAAAACAAATTCTTTCAGAGAATTGAATACGAGAAGCTTCCAAATCTATGTTTCGAATGTGGGAATATTGGTCATTCAAAGGAAGATTGTGATTTAGTCTTAATAAAGAACAGGATTAATGTTGTTAAACCTGTTATATCTATTGACAATAATAAGGAGGAAATGGAAAAGACGGAAGTTATTCGAAATCTGGAGTTCCAGGATTGGTTGATAAGGAGGATTATGGACCATGGATGCTGCTAATATGGGAAGAAAAAATCATACAATAACTTGAGCAGAAGACCAAGTTCATGGGTGACAAGCAAAAGTAATTGGGTGCCTACGAAGCAGAATGCTATCAAATTATCTGAAGCAAAAGAAGAGAATGATAAGTATAAAGTGGTGGAACAAATGACTGATAGGAGGTCTTCGGGTAACCGTGAAGACAATACTTCCAGTGATCAGGAAATTATGATGGACGAGAAGGATGATAATTGCTTTAATTCATAATTAGATATGGAGGAAGGTGAACTAATTCCCTCTTCAAAAGCAGGCACAGTTGTGAAAGAGTTACGCAATTGCGAAGACAACATTGTAACAAGTATGCCTGTAAATGTGACAGAAAAAGAAGAACTGAAAACTGATTTCAGTGAAAATAAGATTTCTGGAAATGAATGGGGAGCTGTTTCTATCCGATCTTCAAAGAAGAAAACTCCTAAGCAATTGAGAGATTTTGGTCCAATCAATTCTTCTACTAGAAATAGAAAAATGGAGCTTGAAGGGAAAGGTAATTTGGGGGTTAATCCCCATAATCTCTTTTAATGTATTCCATAGCTTTTTGGAATTGTAGAGGAGCAAGGAAGAGGAGTGCTTCTCTCTACATTAAGGGATTTGTTAAAAAAATGGAATAGTTTTTTTGGTTTTGGTTGAAATGGTTGAAACCAAAATATCTGAGGTTGATAGGAATGAAATCAATAATATGGTTGGAAATGATTGGGACTTTTTCTTGGTCCCATCATCTGGTTTATCTGGTGAAATTTTGTTACTATGGAATTCAGGTTAAGTTGAATTCACGGTTTGTGATTTTTCTGCTCAAATAGTGATTGGAGATCTTAAAATTTCTAACAATGAATTGTAGAGAGTGGCTATAGATTATGGTAGTAGGGAAGTGTAGAAGAGGAGAGAACTTTGGGACATGATTGATAATCATTCCACGAAAGAATCTCCTATGGCAGTGGGAGGAGACTTTAATTGTTTATTGGGCAAAGATGACAAATCTGGAGGCAGTAGGTTCTCATTCCCTCAAGGACCAAAGGAGATGAAGATGTGCTTACTCAACAATGATTTACATGAAGTAGGGTTCATTGGACCTAAGTTCACTTGGTGTAATAATAAATATGGTGGTGCAAGGATTCTAGAAAGATTGGATAGGTGTTTCATTAGCACATCTACTTTAAGCTCCCCTTTCCGCTTGGTAGTGAGGCATTTGGAAAGGATTGCCTCGGATCATTGTCCGATAACCTTGCAATTCCAGAACTTCAAAGCTACTTCAAATAGGAAGATCAAGTTTGAAAATACATGGGCATCCTATCAAGCTTCATTTGCTATTGTATGGAAGGAATGGAATAAAAACTATCAAGGCAATTGCTCTAAATTGCTTAATAAGAAGTTTAAAAATTCATTGAAATCTTTGTTTTTTTTGGAGCAAATCTAAGCTTAAGGATTTAAATAAGCTTAAAGACAATCTTATGGAAGAAATTATGGAACTCCATCACAAGGAATCTTCTCTTAGTGCTCTCTCTGAATCAGACTATTGGAGTCTCAAAATTTAGGTGAATGAATTGAACTCAACCATGGCAAGATTAAATTTGTGGTGGAAACAACGAGCCAAGATCAAGTGGATCAATGAAGGTTATGAAAATTCAAAATGTTTTCACTCATTTGCTAGAGATAGAAGGAATGCCAATAAAATTATCAAGATAAAGGATGAAAATGGGATGTTAGTGGAAGAATAAGGTGTAATGGAGGAGGTGTTTATGAAGTTTTTCCAAACAAAATGGGAGGCGAGCTGCTGCAAGCTGGAAGGTTGGCCGGCGGTGAGATCCTGTTTAAATACAAAGGATCAAATTATTGGAGGCTGAACTGACTATTAAAGAAGTAGAAGAAATTTTGGATCAATTAGGAGGCAATACTGCTCCAGGAAATGATGGAGTCACAAATTCTTTCATCAAAGCTTATTGGGGGATCATCAAAATAGACTTCTGGAAGGCCATTAATCATTTCTTTGTCAATGGAGAATTGAATGAAGAATGGAAGGAAACATTGATAGTGCTTATTCCAAAGGTATCTAATCCTATTCATCCTTCTAACTATAGACCTATAAGTCTTTGTAATACGGTCTATAAGGTAGTAGCAAAAATTATTCAAAATGGATTAGTTATGGTCATTCAAAAACTAATCTCCATGGAGCAAACAACATCATTAAGGGGAGATTACAGTCAGACAATGTTTTGGTGGCTCAGGAAATTTTTCACAAGCTTAGAATCTCTAAAAATTCTAATGGTCTTGTCTCCTTCAAAGTAGATATGGAACAAGCATATGACTCCATGGCTTGGCCTTCTTTAAGGAAAGTGTTGGTGTATTTCAACTTTCCTTCTAAAATTACAATCTCATTTTGGAATGCGTTGAAGATCCTAAATTTGCTTTAATCATCAATGGTAATCATTCCAATTGGATTCATGCAAGGAGCGGCTTTAGACAAGGTTGTCCCTTGTCTCCAATCCTTTTTATTCTTTGCACTGAACTTCTCTCAAATACACTTGAACAAAGCTCTTGTGGCATCAAAATCAATCCAGAGGGACCTAGAATTTCCTAATTACTATATGCAGATTCTGTTATTATGTTCTCTAAAGCAAATAGAAAGAAGGTTAAAAGAGTAAAGAAAATCTTACTCAGTTTTTTGTGAATGGATTGGACAGCGAATCAATCTGAACAAATCTGTTATGTTGTTCGATAAACACATGGGAAGGAAGAAGAAAAATAGCATCAAAAGAATCATGGGCTTTAAATTTGTTAAAGAACTCAATTATCCTGGATTGAAGATAGTTTTGAGAAGATTAAAATATGAAGATTTTCAATTTATCATAGAAAATGCATTAAAGAAGTTGAATCAATGTGCAAGTAAGTTACTGTCTTTGGCAGGAAAGCTGACTCTTATAAAATATGTTTTGCTAGCTTTGCCCACATTCCATGCGTCTCACTCACTGGTCCCTAAACATGTATTATAAGATCTTGATAAAGCTTGCAGGAATTTTATATGGAGTAAGAATAATAACAATAGAGGGATGCATTATGTAAGTTGGTCTGAAATGTGCAAACCAACTGAAAGTGGTGGCCGTGGCCTGCATTCCAATAGTTTGAAGACACCAACTTTGAGAGCATGGTTGGCATGAAGATTCATTCAGGAAAGAGATTCTCTATTAAACAAAATGATGGCTACTAAATATGGAGCTAAACTAGATAAGGCTGGCGGTAGAATGTGTAGATCTTCTTCTTATAAACTGTTGATTTAGAGATTTAAAATGCTAAAGCCTATTGTAAAATGGTCTTTAGTAAATGGTCTTTCAGTAGATGAATATAAGGATATATGGATCCTTGATAAAAGCTTAGCTAAGTGGCCTACGTTTATCATTCCCATGATGGTGATCCGATCTTGGTTAATAAGTTCATTCAGGATGGTAATTGGAATAAAGCATTGCTGATGGAATCATTTGGAAGGGAACTAGTTAATTTGATTTTTCAAATTACTATCACACAAGATGAAGAAGAAGACCGTATGGAGTTGATCCACCAAAAATCAGGTATGTCTATTGCTGGGTTAGCATATAAGGCTTCGGTGGAATTATCTCAATATGTCCAGTATTGGAACTGGATCAATAGAGTAAAACTGAATTCACGCGTGGAGGTTTTCTGGTGGAGATTATGTAGAAATAGAATTCCTTCTCTATAGAAGATTACTAAATAATGCTTATTTCCTGAGGGGATGCAACTCAAGTGAAGACGTGGAACACATAATATGTGGATGCTTGAAGCTTAAAGAAGTTATCTATCATCTTAATCAATGGGGATTTTGTATTCCACATATGGATAACTTTGAGCAATGTGTTAAATGGCTAGAGACTAATTCAAAGATGAAAGGTATGGTTGTTAACCTTTATTGCAATTTAGTTTTCTTGACATGGAAAAGTAGAAATAAATTCATACATGAAGGTGTGGAAGAAAGTTCAAGTTATATAGCTTCTAATGCTATTTGCCAATCTTTGGTCTCTTTTTTTTCTAGTCACTTTAATTTGGGCATTTGGGATGCTAACCAGTATTTAAGACTATCCAATAATTGGCATCCTCCACCACCAAATTGGATTAAAGTGAATGTAGATGCGTCCCTTCTTTCTTCATATAAAGCAGGGATTGCAATAGTTTTCCAAGATTGTAAAGGGAGATTTCTTTATGCTTATGGAAGATCTTGCATTCTTTGGGACATATCTCAACTGGAATTGCTAGCAATACATAAAAGAAGAAATCAAGGACTGGATGTTCAAGTATAAAGGCATAATTATAGAGGGGGACAACTCAAATATCATATCTTTTCTACAAAGCTCTTGGAAGAAAGGAATGCATAAGGATGTTGGTATGGATTTTCTTTTGAATTTCATTTTTGTTATCTTTAATTGTATAGGTCATGAGAATAATAAGTTAGCAAACTTATGTGCTAACTATGCTTTATTTGGTAGCTTTAGTTGGGATGAATTTTCTATTAATAAGGTTCCTCCTTCATTCTTCAATTCTTTGAAGGAGGGATCATCATTGTAGGTTCTTTTCTTTATTGTTTTTTAATATAGCAAGCTCTGACTTTTTATCAAAAAAAAAAAAAAGGAACTAGAAAATGCATATAAGGATTTAGATAATCTTGTATCATATTTAGATAGTAGGGAGCATTCTTTAAAAATAGAAAAGTTAATTATTAAAAATGTAAATAAGGTTTTAGAAGACAAATTAATTGCTTTTAAAGAAAATAAAAGCCACATATAATGTTTGAGTTTCATAATTCATCATATCAACATGCATCATTCAAACCTAGGAAAAGGTACTATAACCTGAATATATTATTAAATCCTTTTCTTATTGTTAGATATTATTCTTGTGGCATGCTAGAGTATATCTCTCACACATGCATCATTCAACGTTAAACACATTTAGTGTGGATACCTAAAGTTCAAAACTCACAACATAGCATGTATGCATTTCACTTTTCTTTTCATAAGATGGGATCCAAACCTATTTAGGTTCCCAAATCAAACATCTGATGGTTTTAAAAGTTTGCTATCACACAAGGCCTCATCAAAACATGTAGTACCTGGATAGTTGATGTTTAAGGCATATGACTCGAGATGCAAATAAATTTATTTTACTTGAGGCAAGGGTAGGAAACAAGGTATAACACTTAGAAATAACACCACCAGGAGAGTGATGGGGTCAGATATAATTGACAATTCCAAAAAAAATTTCATTGAAAATATTTTATGGGTTGATGGCTTAAAATATAACTTGCTCAGCATTAGTTAGCTTTGTGATAAAAAATTTAGCACAAAATTTTGGTCTACTAGCTGCATAATAAGCTTGAATAACAACATTATTATGCAAGGAAAAAGGACCAACCTTATCTATATGCTTGATTTAAATTGCATTAAATCTAACATTAATCTTTGCTTAAAAATTGTTATTAAAGAATCTTGGTTGTGGCATAGGAGGTTGTGTCTTTCTAGTGTTAAATCTTTAGAAAGATCACCAAAAAACACTTAGTGAGAGGAATGCCCAAAGTAGAGGTCACTAAGGATCAGTTGTGTGATGTTTGTCAACTATGAAAGCAAGCAAATCCTCCTTCCCCTAAATTAAAGACATTTCCACTAGCAAACCTTTAGAAATCCTGCACATGGATCTCTTAGGACATGTCGGCACTGTAAGCTTAGGAGGAAAAGTCTTTGGGTATATAATTGTTGATGCTTATTTAAGGTTTACTTTGGTTAGATTCTTATATTATAAAAAGAGTCATTCAAGGAGTTTAAGTCAATAAGTTTCAAGCTTCAATAAGTCATCTGAACAGAATCACCTCTGGCCAATGCCCCATAGTTTTGAAGCTATTTAATCAACCTCCTAAAAGCAGCAGAATTCGAAGATTTGAAGACATTTGGCTGTCTTATGCAGCAGCCAATTCGGTGGTTAGTAATTCTTGGGCTAAACCAGTGAGGGGTGATGATATTGAAGCTCTAAACAAAAGGATGAATAGAGTATTAAAAGCCTTATTTTTTTGGAGTAAGGCAAAGCACCAAATGCTTGATGTTTTAAAGAAGAAATTGAAGATGGAGATTGAAGAATTACAGCTTGAGGAAGCTTCGCAGCAGATTTTTCCAGCCAGCAAAAGTATGATTTTAAGAAACAAAATTTTAGAATTTAATTCTACTCTAGCAAGATTAAATACCTGGTGGAGACAAAGTGCTAAAGCTAAATGGTTGAAAGAAGGGGATTTAAACTCCTCATTCTTTCATGCTTATGCAAATGGAAGAAGAAATACCAACACTATAAGACAACTTAAGGATGAGGGTGGGGATATGATTGAAAATTCAGCCAATATTAGAGACTATTTTGCTCAGTTTTTTAAGGAAAATAGGAAGCATAGAGGCTGTAAATTGACAAATTGGCCTGTTTTTGAAAACATCTTGAACCAAGGAGATTGTGAATTAATTGAGGCTGAATTTTCTCAAGAAGAATTGGAGATTGTGATTAAGGAGCTCGGCAACAATATTGCTCCTGGAATAGATTGAATCACATATTCTTTTTTCAAAGCTTACTGGGAAATAATAAGGACGGATGTGTGGAAAGCCATACAACTTTGCTTCAATTCAGGGAAGATGTCTTTTTATTGGAAGGAAACTTTGGTAATTCTTTTACCCAAAGTAAACAACCCACTAACTCCTTCCAATTTTAGGCCTATAAGCCTTTGTATGTCCATCTATAAGATAGTGGCTAAGATCCTATTAAATAGATTAATGAAAGTCATTCATTGCCTGGTAACTGAAGAATAAGTAGCATTCACTAAAGGAAGGGCTATATCTGATCACACACTCCTAGCTCAAGAACTTTTTCATAAGTTCAAATTTTTTAAATCTAAAAGAGGAATGGTGGCAGCAAAACTTGATATGGAATAAGCATACGATAGTATGGCTTGGGATACCCTTAAGCAAATCTTGGTTTTCTTTGGCTTTCCCATTAAATTTTCCAATCTAATAATGGATTGTGTCACTGATCCTACCTTCTTGGTTCAAGTAAATGGTGTGATATTGGAAATAATTGTAGGGAAAAGTGGCTTTAAACAGGGGTGCCCTTTATCCCCATATCTTTTCATTAGCTTTGTTGAGTCTAGTGAATAGGTTGTTAAACCTAAGTTAATGTCCCAAAGCTACCAAGACGGGGGGTGAATTGGAATTTAAAAATTTTCCCTCTTTTGATAAATTGAACCGAAATTAAACTTTAATGAATTTTTATAAAAAGTTTTTCAACCACAATTTTAAAACACAAAATTAAATGCAAAAAATAAAAAGCAGTAAAATAAAAGGACACATGATTTATAGTGGTTCGGTCCAAACCAGACCTACAACCACTCCCCAAAGGCACCCTCTGAGTATTGCACTAATACCAATAGTGTCTCTCCTTTTGCACCCACAGTAAGGCGGAGAAGCCATTACAAACACTCTTTTCACCACTACCCGGTGCGGTAGAGAACCATCATCCTTTTACACTTTCCCTAGTGTTGGCAGAGAATCGTCGTCCTTTTACACTCTCTTAGTGTGGGAAGAGAACCCTTCGTCCTTTCACACTCTTCTTGTGTTGGAAGAGAACCCTTCGTCTTTTCACACTCTCCTGGTGTGGGCAGAGAACCCTTCATCCTTTTTGGTGTGGGCAGAGAACCCTTCATCCTTTTACACTTTCCAAGTGTCGACAGAGAACCGGATCTCCTTGACAGATCTCTTCCCAAGAAATCTAGAAGGAAGAAAGAAAAAGAGTGAAGTAATCTCAAATCACAAGTAGGAAATCTTACCTTTGAACACCATGTAAATCCTTCATGCTCCAGTGGTAGAAATCCTTCTTTGAATGCTTTCTCTCACTCTCTCCTTTACTCTTCTTCCAATAGGCATGAAGATCAATGAGAAAAAAGATTGGGTGGCAGTCTAATTTGAACTACATATATATATAAAAGACAAGAATAACTGCAAGTTTTCAATTCTGTACGGAGTGGATCGTCCCGTATGATAGTGGATCATCCTGGACGATTTTACTTAAAGTGTCAGAAATGATCCTAATGTATTTTGGTATGAACTATGTTCGTACACGCTCATCGTCCCGTACGAGTTATGTTTTTCCGGTACGAAATGGTTATTATATAGGTCGGTTCCCAAAATTCTACAAGACGTAACCAACTGAGGTAAGTCGGCTCAGTTCGTCCTGGGACAAAAAGGTTTCGTCCTAGGACGAATTTATACAGAGAGTTTCGTCCAGGGACAAAAATTAATTTCATCCTGTACGATCTCATACAGAGAGTTTCATCCAGGGACGAAAATTTATTTTGTCCTGTACGATCTCATACAGAGAGTTTCGTCCCGTTAAGAACCATATTTTTCTTCTAGACGAACAGTGCAAGGTGAGAATCTATAGACGTTCATCCCAGGACAAATATTAAACTCATCCTGGACGGTTATGACTTAGAAAATTTTCTACCCGCCTGTTCGATCCATTGCTCTTCTAAGGGTTAATTGACATGATCGTCCCGTACGAACAAGGTTCGTCCCGTATATCAGTTCACAAAAATTATCCCCCAAGAGTGTGTGTTGTGATTTTTCACTCAAATACATTCACTCCCTCTCATTTCAAAACTTGTAATTTACAAATGAATAATTTGAAGTCTTCATCGCTTGGAGTTGATTTTCATGAAATGTTAGTACACACTAGAGCAAAAACAAATCTTCCAAAAAGTGTTAGGAGATATATAAAATAATAATATTTGAAATCATCAAAATAACACAAGTTACAAGAATGTAAAACATGCAAATAGCAACTCTCTCTACAATCTCCTCTTTTTGATGATGGCAAAACAATTATTGGTTGTAATATTTCAAATTCTAAGAATCTCCTAAACTCCCCCTGAAATGATGAACTCATGAAAATAAGGAGGAATTTGAGTTAAAAAAAATTATTTTTTAAAATTTTTATACAACACTAAACAACACAAAAGACAAAACAACAACACAAAACAACACAAAAGACAAAAAAAAAAAAAATCAAATACACATAGAAAATCAAACACACATACGAAAACATACACAACAAACAATTTCTCCCCCTTTTTGACAACATCAAAAAGTGAAGAAGAAAAGAAGGTTAGAAATGTAAGCAGAAGTATGAAATTCATGTGATATTTTAATCTTTGAAAGTGATTGAAATAAGGTATGAAAATAAAATCAAAATATTAGAAAAACATAAGATTTCATATAATTTAAGAAGTGATGTAACGTAGAGAATAAAAGAATTTATCAAAGGCATGTGTCAATTTAGACAAGAAGATTAAGAGAATCATTGAACTAAGGATGAAAAAAAAATTTTATATTTCAAATTTCAATATGAATTATAAATGAACATTAGATCATTTTGAATTAAGGGATTAAAAGAGTCTGGAAAAAAAGTAATTACCACATGTGACGCTTTGCGCTTCTTTTATAATTTTTATGGCACATTTTTGTGCATCTTTTTACTTTGGGCTTATTTTGTGCCTCTTTTTGTCATTGCAAATTTTTTACACATTCCTTTTGATTTTTGTACATTTGTACAATTTTCAAGAGTAATTGAATTCTTTCCAAAATCAATAATCTAAAATTTCTAATTTTTCTAAATGCATAAATATTAATTGAAAAGAGAAATACAAAATAAGAAAACATCTAAATTACAATAATAATATTAAAGATAGTGTAGTCTAAATAAAAGACATGGAATTGAAAATCCTAATAATATCAAGTTATAAGCATCTCTTAAATTTAGAAAAATTATATTTTCTAATAAAATTAATTTTAATTTACAAATTAAATAAAGTACTATTAAGATTAAAAAAAATGAATGTCATAAAGTCTAACGTACATTTCTAAAACATTAAACAACAAAACATTGAAACATATATTGATATCGGATGAAGCTATTATAATTTGAAGTTTAAGATATCAATAGTAACACAACTAAAACAAAGAAAAAAAACAACAAACTAAAGGAAATCACTAACACATAAACTACAATGAAACATAGAACAAACACTGAACAAACACTTTTGATATAATTTTTTTAAAAACTACCTTATCCATTCAACTGCTGCATTCAATCATCCCATCGTTTGAAAAATATTTCATCTCGGATGATCGTGACGATCGTACAAACTACATTAAAAACTGCTCTTAAGACGGTTCGAAATCACATAGTTTATCATTTTACACACATCGTCCCGTACGAAAAATTTTCGTCACGGACGATGATGACCACAAATTTTCATTTTCACACTCAAAACAAAAACGAATAAAAATAAATAAGACAAACTTAAATACACACGAAAAATAAACAAAACAACAAAATAAAACAAAACAAAAATACAATGAACACAAAAACAAAAACAAAATATCAATTTTGTAGAAAAACATTTTTATCTAAGCTTTTAAATCAATCACTCCTAGGCTAGTTCTTAATGTACTGAAAGTATCAAAGGCTAAAGGTTTTGTAAAAGTGTCTGCAAGTTGATTTACTGTTGAAAAAAGGATAAGTTCAATTTCTCCCTTGGATACATGATCCCTTATGAAATGATGCCTTATGTCAATGTGTTTGGTTCTTGAATGTTGAATATGATTTTTTGAAATACAAATAGCACTATTATTATCACAATAAATTGGTATAGTGCCTATAGTTAATCCTAAATCAATCAACTGTTGTTTTAACCAAAGTACTTGTGCCACACAACTTCCTAGTGTAATGTATTATGCTTCTGTAGTAGATAAGGCCACTGAATATTATTTTCTACTTGACCATGAAACTAATGAATTGACATATTCCAAAAATGCTTTTCCTATCCACCCTACAACCTGCAAAATCAGAGTCTGAATAACCAATAATTTCAAATGAAGAGCTAAACTTTGGATACCAAATTCCTAAGTTCTGAGTTCCTAGTAAGTATCTTAAAATCCTTTTCACTTCTGTCAAATGTGATTCTTTCGGATCAGATTGAAATCTAGTACACAAGCAAACACTAAACATGATATATGGTCTACTAGCAGTCAAGTAAAGTAAAGATCCAATAATCCCTCAAAATTTCTTTTGATAAACAGATTTTCCCTTAAGGTCCTTATCCAACTGAACTGAGGAACTCATTGGTGTACAAACATGTTTAGCATTGTCCATTTCATATTTTTTGAGGATGTCCTTAACATATTTAGTTTGTTTAAGAAATCTACCTTCCTGAAGTTGTTTAATGCTAAAGCCTTGATAATAATTTAAGTCTCCCATTAGACTCATCTCAAATTCACTACTCATTGTTTTAGAAAAATTATCACAAAGATTTTTATTTGAAGATCCAAAAATGATATCATCCACATAAATTTGAACAATGAGTATATCCTTTCCAAATTTCTTTAAAAATAGAGATGTATTGACACTTCCTTTTTCAAAAGATCTTTTAAGTAGGAAGGTGCTTAACCTCTCATACCAAGACCTAGGTGTCTGCTTTAATCCATATAATACCTTTTTCAATTTGAAAATATGATATGGGTATTTAGAATTTTCAAAACCTGGAGGTTGTTATACAAAAACATCCTCTTCAATTACCCCATTTAAAAAGGCACTTTTCATATCCATTTGAAACAATTTGAAACCCTTAAAACAAGCAAATGCTAACAAAACCCTAATTGCTTCAAGTCTAGCTTCAGAGGCAAAAGTCTCCTCAAAATCAATTCCTTCAATCTGATTATACCCCTTAGCAACTAATCTAGCATTATTTATAATGATTATTCCCGAGTCATTCATTTTATTTTTGAATACCCACTTAGTTCCAACTATGCTTTGATCTTTTGGCCTTGAAGTTAATTCCCAAACTTTATTTCTTATAAATTGATTCAACTCTTCTTGCATGGCCAATATCCAAAATTCATTAGAAAGTGGTTGATCAATATTAGTGGGTTCTATGTTTAATCCACGCCTAGTTCTAACACCCTCACTAGGTTCACCTATAATCAATTCCCTTGGGTGGTTTTTAGAATATCTCAAATCTCTAGGCAAAGGATTTTCAATCTCTAAATTTTCTTCAAAATTTATTTTCTCAATCTTTTGATAGTTAATCTCTACATCATCCTCTTCAACAATCTCTTCTTCAAGATTCTAGATTCATTAAATACAATGCGTGGTTTCTTCAATTACTAATATTCTTTTATTGAATACTATATAAGATTTTCCAATATTTGAGTATCCTATAAAAATATCTTCATCTGATTTTGGATCAAATTTGCCTAAGGCAGATTTTCCATTGTTATGAA
>NW_021319552.1:891225-947508 GCF_001605985.2 Dendrobium catenatum
CACCCTCTGAGTATTGCACTAATACCAATAGTGTCTCTCCTTTTGCACCCACAGCAAGGCGGAGAAGCCTTTACAAACACTCTTTTCACCACTACCCGGTACGGCAGAGAACCGTCATCCTTTTACACTTTCCCTAGTGTTGGCAGAGAACCGTCGTCCTTTCACACTCTCCTAGTATGGGCAGAGAACCCTTCATTCTTTTACACTCTCCTAGTGTGGGCAGAGAACCCTTTATCCTTTCACACTCTCCTAGTGTGGGCAGAGAACCCTTCATCTTTTCACTCTCCTGGTGTGGGCAGAGAATCCTTTGTCCTTTCACACTTTCCAAGTGTCGGCAGAGAACCGGATCTCCTTGAGAGATCTCTTCACAAGAAATCTAGAAGGAAGAAAGAAAAAGAGTTAAGTAATCTCAAATCACAAGTAGGAAATCTTACCTTTGAACACCATACAAAGCCTTCACACTCCAGTGGTAGAAATCCTTCTTTGAATTCTTTCTCTCACTCTCTCCTTTACTCTTCTTCCAATAGGCACGAAGATCAATGAGCAAAAAGATTGGGTGGCAGTCTAATTTGAACTATATATACAAAAGACAAGAAAAATTGCCCAAAAACTATAAGTTTTCAATTCTGTACGCAGTGGATCGTCCCGTACGATAGTGGATCGTCCCAGACAATTTTACTTAAAGTGTAAGAAACGATCCTAATGTATTTTGGTATGAACTATGTTCGCACAAGCTCATCGTCCCGTACAAACTATGTTCGTTCAGTACGAAACGGTTATTACATAGGTCGGTTCCCAAAATTCTACAGGACGTAACCAACTGAGGTAAGTCGGTTCAGTTCATCCTGGGACAAACAGGTTTCATCCTGGGATGATTTTATACAGAGAGTTTAGTCCAGGGATGAAAATTTATTTCATCTTGTACGATCTCATACAGAGAGTTTTATCCAGGGACAAAAATTTATTTCATCCTGTATGATCTCATATAGAGAGTTTCGTCCCAGTACGAACCATATTTTTTGTCTGGACGAACAGTGCAAAGTGAGAATCCAGAGACGTTCATCCCGGGACGAATATTAAATTCGTTCTGGACGATTAGGACTTAGAAAATTTTCTACCTGCCTGATCGATCCATTGCTCTTCTGAGGGTTAATTAACATGATCGTCCCCTACAAACAAGGTTCGTCCCGTACGATTAGTGCATAAAAATTGTCCCCCAAGAGTGTGTGTTGTGATTTTTCACTCAATTACAATCACTCCCTCTCATTTCAAAACTTGTAATTTACAAATGAATAATTTGAAGTCTTCATCGCTTGGAGTTGATTTCCTGAAATGTTAGTACACACTAGAGCAAAAACAAATCTTCCAAAAAGTGCTAGGAGATATATAAGAAAATAATATTTGAAACCATCAAAATAATACAAGTTGCAAGAATGTAAAACATGCAAATAGTAACTCTCTCTACAAGATTTTATTTCCAAATGGAGAAATTTGGGTTTAAAGGTTGCTCCTTTGGCTCCCAGGATCTCACACTTACTCTATGCCGATGACATCTTAATTTTCTCAAACACTAAAGAAGAAAATATAAAGAAAATTAAGAAGATTATGGAGCATTGCAGTTGGACAGGGCAGGTTATTAACGTTAACAAATCTTCCATCATTTTTCAGCAAAAATTTGAATAGAAGAAGAAGGAGAAGTATCTCTTCTCTATTGGGAATCAAGGAAGTCAAAGAGTTCAGTTATCTGGGAATTAAAATAACTCTCAGATGGCTTGTGGCATCAGATTTTTCAAATATTTTGGAAAGAGCTGTTAGTAAAATGGATGTATGGGGTAAGAAATTCATTTCAACAACTGGTAGAATTACCCTCATCAAATCTGTGATTCAAGCTTTTCACGTCTTATACTCCACTTTAGCTTTGGTGTCGTCATCTGCACTTAAAAAACTGGTCAGATTATGCAAAGTGTTCCTTTGGAATAAATGTGATGGTAATAACGGTTTGCACTTTGTAGCTTGGAAAGAAGTATGCAAACCGGAAAACCATGGAGGACTTAGCATACATTCAGCAGTTGACTCAATAGAACCTCTTAGAGCTAAATTTGTTTGGAAATTCTTAAACGAGCCTTGCTTAGCAAAACTATTTCAGCTAGATATGGTAGAATTGGGTGTGAGGAGGTAAGAAGACAGAACACATCTTCAACTTGGAAATTATTCCTTAGTGGAGCTAAAGCTTTAAATCAAATTGTGGGATGGAACATTAAAGACGGGGTATCCATAAATATCATGAAGGACATTTGGTTATTTGATAGAAGATTGGAAAGTTGGCCTACATTTATTTCTATAGAGATTTACAACCTTACTAATCTATCAAGCTTCATCACGGGAGAAGTTTGGAACATAGAAGAACTCCGAAAATACTTTGGGGATGAACTAGTCAAGCTTATTCGCAACCTGAAAATTGAAAGGGATATTCTTGAAGACAAATTGGAGTTATTAAATATACACTCTGGTAAAACAATCTCAGCTCTAGTTAAAAATGCTAAATTATATAAAGTTGAGGTTAACATCCCATTTTTAAATATTTGGAGCTGCTTCAAAAGGCTTAAATTAAACCCTCGTGTTTCTTATTTTTGGTGGAGACTTTTAAAAAATTCTCTACCCACCACGGATTTTTTGTCACATAGAAGGTTGATTGGATGCAACCTTTGTCCTAGAGGATGTCTTTTAATTGAAGATGGTAAGCATATAGCTACTAATTGCTTGAAACTGAAAATGCTTATCAAAAAGACCAATAACTGAGATTTTAAGGTACCTATCCTCAATGATTTGAATGATGTTGTCTCTTTTTTGAAAGAACAAAGGGTGATCAATCCTTTTTTACAGAATATATATTGTTCTTTAGTCTTTAACTCTTGGAAGAGTAGAAATTTGTTAATCCTTGAAGGAAAAGAGATGGAAGATAGCATCATTGTAACAAATGCCATTACCTATGAATCTACTTCTTTTTCTTATATTCATTCGTACCACTGGGATGCTAACCAGCATGAGCTGATTCTTTCTTCTTGACATCCCCCTCCACCCAGAAGGATCAAAATTAACATAGATGCTTATTTATAACTCTCTAATGAAGGTGAAATTTGTGGTATCTTTAGAGACCACAAAGGTAGAATGATTTTATCCTTCGGTTTTTCTCTTATGCATTGGGATATTGGAGCACTTGAATGGATGGCTGTTCGGTCATTCGGCAAAGTCATAGAAGATTGGATGCTCAATGCTAAAGGCATAATAGTGGAAGGAGACAATGCCAATGTTATGTCTCATTTCCAAAACTTGACAAAGGTGGAGAAACGTCTATTGGATAAAGCTTCTAGAGAGGACTTGGACTTTCTTAAAGGCTTTGAGGTTATTCTCTTTCACTTTGTTAATAGAAACTATAATAAGTTAGCTCATTGGTGTGCTAACCATGCTTTAAGAGGAAATTTCCTTTGGGATGTTCTAGAAGCTAATAAGGTTCCTCCTACTTTTTATTCTTTGTTAAACGAGGAAAGTGATAGATCCTCTATCACTTAGACTTTTGTAATTTTTTGTTTTCCTTTAATGCAATATGCAGTTCTTCAAAAAAAGGAGTTTTAAGTCCTTTTCCACTTAGATTCAAAGGAAGTTAGGTTGTGAAATTCTAACCATTCATAACGATCATGGTAGAGAATTTGAGAATGAAAAATCTTAATATTTTTATAATTAGTAAGAGATATACTATAACTTTTCAGTTATTAAGACCCCTCAGCAAAAAGGGATAGCTGAAATAAAGAACCAAGCCCTGGTAGAAGCTAAAAGAGCCATGTTAACTGAATAATCATTTCTAAAATACTTTTGGATAGAAGCGATGAATACAACCTTTTATATTATAAATTTAGATCCAAACTAAATAAGACACCCTATGAAATTCTAAAGGGTAGGACACCTAACATCTCTCACCTCCATGTCTTTAGGTGTAAAGTATTCATTCTGAGTAATGGGAAGTGTGAACTAAGAAAGTTTGACCCAAAATTTAATGAGGCAGTGTTCGTAGGTTACACAAGTGTAATGAAATCCTATAGATATTTCAATAAAATTACACTGGTAGTTGAGGTGACCACTCATGTTGTCTTTGATGAATTTGATAATTCTAGAGGGTCAAAGGTAGAAGTATAGAAGGTTGTAGAAGCCATACAAGTTTTAGAATCTACAAATATGAAGGAAAGGGTAGAACTTGGAAACAGTTTTCCTAGAGAATGGAGATATTTTTTAAGTCGTCCTAAAGAACTGATCTTTGGAGACCGATCTGAAGGTGTTAGAACTTAGCATGGACTTAGAAAAGAGATAAATCACTTTGCCTTCATCTCAATGACTGAACCCACCAGCCCAAATCAAGCCTTATATAATGAATTCTTAATCTTAGCCATACAAGAAGAACTAAATCAGTTTATAAGGAATGATATTTGGGAGCTAGTTGGAAGACCTAAGAACTAGAGTGTGGTTAGAACTAAATGGAATTTCAAAAATAAAATGGATGATTCCATAGTAGTAGTGAGAAACAAGAAAAAATTAGTGGCAAAGGGGTATAATCAAATAGAAGTGATTTATTTTGTAGAGACTTTTACCCCTATAGCTAGATTGGAAGCTACAAGAGTTCTATAGCCTTTGCTTATTTTAAGGGATTCAAACTATACCAAATAGATGTCAAGAGTGATTTTTTGAATAAGGAGATGAAAGAAGATGTGTATATTAAACATCCCCCAGGTTTTGAAAATGTACAATTTCCTAATCATGTATTTAATTTAAAAAAGGAATTATATAGAATAAAATAAATATCTAGGGCATGATTTGAAAGGCTAAGCACATTCCTACTAGAAAGATTTTTTTATTAATGAGAGTGCAAACACCACCCTATTTCTTAAAAAGATAGAAGATGAATTATTGATTGTTTAAATTTATGTTGATGATATTCTATTTGGATCTTCTGATAAAAATCTATGTGATAAATTCTAAAAAATAGTGAGTAAGGAATTTGAAATGAGTATGATGAGAGAACTAACTTACTTTTTATGGTTTAGCATAAGATAGAAGGACGGTAAGACTTTCCTTACTAGATCAAAATCTATAAGGACATCTTTAAGAAATATTAAATGGATAAAGCTAAGCTAATCAACACTCCCATGAGTTCCACTGCTATGTTAGACAAGGATTCAAATGGAAAATTTATTGATCAAAAGAAATTTAGAGGAATAATTAGATCACTTCTTTACTTGACTGCTAGTAAACTTGATATTATTTTAAGTGTTTATCTCTATTCTAGATTTTAAGCTGATCCAAAAAGTGCCCCACTTAACGGCTATTAAGAGAATTTATAGGTATCTCTTAGGAACCCCTGACTTAGGAATTTGATATCCTAGGCATAGCACCTCTTTTAAAATCATAGGATATATTGACTTAGACTTTACAGAATGCCAAAATGATAAAAAAGCTCTTCTAGAACTTGTCAATTCATAGGACAATCCTTAGTCTCCTGGTCTAGTAGAAAATAAAACTCAGTTTCCCTATCCACTACTAAAGCTGGGTATATGAACTTAGGAAGTTGTTTGAACAAAGTCTTCTAGTTAAAACAACAAATTATAGATTTTAGATCATTTATAGACATAATTTCAATCCTCTGTGATAATACTAGTGCCATCTACATCTCAAAGAACCCAATCCAACACTCCAGGATAAAATATATTGACATAAGCAATCACTTTATTAGTGACCATTATACTAAAGGAGACATAGAGCTACACCATGTAGGCACTGAAAACCAACTTGCTGATATCTTTACAAAACCACTAGCCTTTGAAACTTTCAATATCTTAAGAACCAGATTAGGTGTCATAGGTATTAGTGCTTCAAATTGAAGCTTTTTATTTTTTGATATTTTTCTATTTTTTTATTTTGTACATTAGTTTTTTGTTTTTAATTTTCCTATTGTTTATCCCTTAATTTTTTTCTTTGGAATCATATCAATGTTCACTACTGATATTGATTTCTTAATTGACATTTTTGCCTTACTTTAGGTTTTAAAAGTTTGTAGGTAGTGATCGACTTCCCTAAATAAGTTATGGAAAAAATATTGATGAATGTCTCTCTTCCTCTAACTCCTTTACTGGTGTATTTTTCTTTTTAAAGTAAAATCTATTTCAAATTAAAAGTTGGAATGTAAAATTGAGATCTTTTGATTTTTCTACAATAATCTATCTCATATGAATAATGCTCAAAGTCAATAAATTACTTTTAAGGTTTCTCGATCAAGTTATTGCATTTATCATATGGATATACTTTTTTTGTTGTGTATTCTTTCTTATATTAGAGAGAGAGTTTTCTTCTCTTATATCTTGAAGATAATCTCAGAACTGAGATTCTTTAAAGGTCTTGAAAGGAAGCCAGCTTGTGAAAACTAACAAGTGGCAAAAAATGAGCCCAAAAGCAAAAAAAATGAAAAAAATGAGTAATGACCACTAAGTAATTATAAGATAAATCAAAATATATCACAAATCAAAATATGCACAAATTACACTAGATAATTGAAAAAGAGGCACAAAATGATCTCACAAAAAGAAGCTTCCTTCTCTTTTCAACCTTTAAATCATAGAAGAATTCATGTGCCACTTGATATCTTTAAGCACTTTTTTTTTTTTTTTTGAAACTCATGATTTTGATTGATTACTTTGCCATATTATTCTATCATATATTTTTCTAAAATAAAATTTTGAACCAATCACTTTTCTTATCTGATTTCTTTTAAGAATTATATTTCTATCTTAAGAAGATTTTTAACTTGTAAGGAGTCTGAGCTAGGGTTAAAAAAATTAGTTTTCTACCTTTTTCATATTTCAGCATAGTTAATTTATTTCTTATTGATTTTTAATCCATTCACATGGGAAGTTTATCATTTATTAAAGATGATCAATTAAAAAATAGGTTATTTAATATTTTTATTCATCTTTGATACCATTTTTTGTATTATTTTATACTCTTTTATGTTTTTATTTTTGTCTTGAAAAAATCTTGATCTTCACTTTCCATATCTTAAATTTTTTTTTGTTTTGTTCACTTCGCACTGGATGATCCATATCATCATGTATGATTAGAACAAATGTACACCTCTCTGATAACAACACGTCCAATGGCTGGATTGAGTTAATTATTTGTGATCGTACTAGATAATCCTTATTTCATCCTAGACGATCCAAATGGCAAAAATGGTTGGATGATTTGAATACTATTAGGCCGATCCATTATTGAACATTGTACTAGATGATCCACATGTTTATCTTTTATGATTCATTTAGTCAAAGATCATACAGGATGACTCATCATGATGATCGCTTGTTTCTAATTATCCTAGATGATATCGTGCTGCCTTAGATGATAAAACTGACCTTTTTGACTAATCATTTGGATGAATTTATTATATATAATTATCCTAGATGATCAAATTCTCATCCTCGATGATCCAATTAATACTATTTAAATATTCCAAATCCCTTTTTTCTTCACTCTAATTCTTTAACACTTGTCCCTTCTCCTCAAAAGTCTAATCCATTGCAATGACTAGAGGCAAGTGATCGTGTCAAATTATAGGAAGTTCCTGCTAATGAAAAGTTTATCCACAATTTTTTTAGGTAGCTAACAAAAATGCTTCTAAGAGATATATAGAGGTTTGAATTAATCCCTCCAAAAACTTAAATTAGAAGTAACTTCAATTTCAAGTACTACCCCTCTTAGCTCATGCAACTATGAATTTTATTCTCACTCTTGCCTACCCTAGGCATACAATAGAAGACTTTCATGCTTTTCTAATTTTATCCACTACCGGTGAAAAATTTTATGATTTAGCCTCAAATCTTGAATTTGACTGGACCTCTATTAACACCACTCTTAAAGGATCCAACAGTCACTTCCACATTATTCAAGTCAACACTTTAGGTCAAGATGCATGCATCATCCAACATATTCTCATAAATTCCATCATTTCTTATCCTTTCTCTTGGAACCTATTTAATATTGGAACAAATAGATTTTAATGCATCTGATATTCTAATTTGTTATCTTTCTAAATATACCTACATTAGAGACATCAAATATAAAAGAATTCCAAATGTGGAATTAGGATACATCATAACATTTTATATCAAATCCAAGTACAACTTCCAATTTCTTACACCTTCGGATCAGTTCCTAGTCTTCTACTTTGACACTTCCTTCCATGTTATCCAAGCGCTTCTCATAGCCAAGATCAATACCAAGAAGTAGATGAACATGATGAAGCTATAACACTCGCTCATGCACCTATTTCTCTCCGTCAATAGTTACAGCTGTATCAACTAGTTAAGAGGTTTGACTAGTGGGAGGCTTGGTTTGACTCCTACATAGTTGCACAGGAGGAACAGCATGACCAGGACATGGCCTAGTTTGGTAGGAAATTTAGCACCCTTCGCCATTACTTTCAACATCCACCACCACCTCCACCTGATCAGAGTTCCTCCTGCTAGTAGTTTGTTAGTGTTTATTTTTGTGCTTTATTCTATTTAGTATTTTTCATATTTTTGCCTTTTTATGACATTAAAAGGAGGGAGGTTATATGTGGTTTGATTATATTTTTATTGGAATGTGTTTTGTTCTATTGCTATTTTTGTCTCATTTTCTCTTTTCTTTTTCTATAATTTTAAAAAAATTTGCTTGATCTAAATTTTTTAACAATAATAGTTGGTATCATAAAAAATGGGGAGATTATTGCAAATTTAGATCCAAGTACTATGATTTTGATGATAAAAAAACATTCTTGTTTCTTTACCATTTCTCTTATTGCATATCTTTTGGCTTTCCTAGCTTACTAACTTTTCAGGTCTACAAGATCTCTTGCAAGCAAATAAGCTCAAGATCGAGTAAACTTGAATTGAGTATGTTTATAACTTCATATTCAATGTACCTTATTTCTTTTCTTGAGTCAAGTCATGTACTAGTGAACCCCAAGCTAAGTAACCTTGCACATACAAATTAAGGGGGAGAAAGTTGGTAGAATTCTATGTTTTTGACCAAATCGTATATGATGATTTCAAATTGTACTTGATGATTATTAAAAATAAAAACACTAATTAGGGTATTTGAGTTTTGAGAGTGATTAAAATAATCATATTGGATAATCAATATAGTCCAGGATGATCAGTCTAGATCGTGAAAATACCCGCCACTCATAATTTAGAAAATATTTTGATTTTCAAATTTTGTGTTAATCATACGAGATGATTCATGACAATAATTCCTAAATTAAACTTATATTCAAGAGAATAATTATGGTAAAACAAAATTTGATATGATTGTACATGATGATCAATGAAGATCATCTTGAATAATAGAGAGCATATTTGGTATGATAAGGTATCACCAGCTATTGTAGTAGATGAATACCATAAATATTCAACTAATCATCCAGGATGATATTCCCCCATAATACTAGATTCTAGAGAAGTGCATGGGACAATAAGGCACTGCCAAGCATCATAGTAAATGAAGTTTAATACTTTAATACTAATCGACCAGGATGGTATTTGTATCATCCACGATGATTAGCCTATTTCTCTTGAACTAATTATATAGAGTAATGCCATTCATCCTGGCTAAAAGGGCTATTTTATACAAATTGTATAAGATGATCCTTCAATTATCCTTGACAACCAGCTATTTAGAATAAAAAATTAGGGCTTTTTTTAGGCACTCTATTTAAACTCTCTAATTATCTTTTGAGATAATCTTTTACTATGGAGTTGATCCAAGAGGGAGCTTGGAGAAGGAAGAGGGAGAGCTTAAGAGAGAGATCCTTTTGAGGGGATGTTTTTTAGGGAATCACATAGGTTACTCCAAGTAAGGTGTTTTTCATCTTCTTCGAGTTGTTCCTAGTGTTCCTTGATGACTCCATGAAGATCATTTTCAGCATTAGATCTGGGTTTTCTACCTACTCTAAGAGGGAGTAAAAGGATTCTTAGGTTCTTTGCCTACTCCAAAGGGAAGTAAAAGGATTCTCAGGTTCTCTTCCTTCATTAGGTGGGTGAAAAAGGATTTAAGGTTCTCTACCTCATCGTGTAAGTGGAAAGATTTTGTATGGGCTTCTTCGCCTTGCTGTGGGAGCAAAAGGAGAGTCACATTAGTATCATACTTGGAGAGGGAGTCTCTAAAGAGTGGAAATAGGTTAGATTTGACTGAACCACTTTAAAATTCTGTGTTCTTTCTAATTTCTTTTTACAGCATTTTATTTTCTACACATTTCTATTATTTCTTTTATGATTGAAATATCTGATTATATTGTTATTATGAAAACTTTTTTTCATCCACATCAAGAGTTATTATTTTGTTTTAAAATATTTTAAAAAATCAAAAATATTTTCTTTTTGTTTAAAATTTTTTTAAAATACCAATTCACCCCCCACTTGGTTTCCCTTGGGCTAGTTCTTTAGGGTTTAAAACCCCTCATGAACTTTCAATAGAAAATCTATTTTAATTCCAAATTGAGTGTTCATAGACTTGTTAAAAAGCTATTGACCTCTATGATTTTATAAAAATTGTTTCTTAAAATTTTGAACTAGCAGATCTTGAGATAATTAGAGAAGTTTGATCACATATCATGAATTTCTCAAGATCCATTAGTCAAACTAACCTCAAATTTGGATCATGATTTGATCAACTTTTCTATGATTTGATCAATTAAGCTTATTGATCCATTTTGGACAAATAACTTTAAAAATTTAGAACTATCCATGCACTTAGAATTATATTTGCATTCTTTTGAGGTATGTTTAAACATAAGTTAGGGTTAGATTGCCATTGATTTCACCTCAATAAAAAATTATAGATTCTAAAATAAATCATCCAAGTTATATATGTATTTACATTTGGTGATTTATTTTTGAAGGTATGGAGCCTTTGATGAGTTCAAATTATGTGGGTTTGAAGCACAGATACTCATTTACCTATGTTTAAAATTTCATAGCATTTGGAGGTCATTTAGTCTATCATTTAGTAAACCCATGATTCACGTACATAATAGATCTAAGTTTTTTGAAACTTTATAAAAAAAAAATTATAAATGCAAAAGTTTTAGATGATACACCAAAATTCTCAAAATTAAAAGCTTAATAGGAAACAAAAAGCCATATAAAGTTCATTCAAAATAAAAATAAATTTAAACATTAGGAAATATTAATATTTAATCAAAATAACTAATTAAAATATATGAAAATTACTAAAATAATTTTAAACAATTGAAATCATCCCTAGATGTCATTTCTAACATTTGGGGATGATTTAAAAATGTTGGATTCTATTTTTTTATTTTTTTTGAAGTAAAGCATATTGCTTCATTAATACTTAAAAAGAAATGGATTACATCCTAATAGAATATGATTCCTCCTTCAACAACTTAATAAAAGGAGGTGGAATCTTATTCATGACTATATCTTCCCAAATAAAAGAACTAAAAATTGAATAGTTAGCACAAAGGTCAGCTAACTTATTGCCTTCCCTATTTACACAATTAAAAATAAAATAGTTGAAATCTTTGATAAAAGATATATCTCCCAATTCATTCCCACCTTTCCTAACACTTGTTTGAATGAAACTGATAACATTTTTTTTGTTTCCTTCAATGATTATGCCCTTGTAAGCAAACATCCAATCTTTAACCACATCCTTGATTGATTGAATAGCATGAAGCTCCAATGAAGATATATCCCAAAGAACACATGTATGAGAAAATGCCAACAAGAATCTCCCCTTATAGTGTCAAAAAACACCACCAATTCCAGCATTGTAGGATGATAATAGGGAAGCATCTATATTAACTTTTATCCAATCAGGTGGATGAGGATGCCAATTATTATCCAACAATCTGATTGATTGATTAACATCTTAGATACCCGAGATAAAATAATTAAAAGAATTAGAAATAGTAGCAAAACTCAAAGCATTTGTAGAAATAACCAACGGGCTAGTCACTAGTTCACTATGAACTAAGTCGTTCCTATCTTTCCACGATAAGTACACCGTGTTGCAAAAAAGTTTAACCAGCCAATAATTTTTATTATTCAACCAATTACAACCTAAATCAAAAGAATTGAAATTTGGAATACCAAAACTCCAGTTGTTTAAACGCTGAATGACATCTTTTAATTTCCTAAATTTAGTAATAATGTGCTCAATATCTTCAACAACATCACATCCTGTTGGGCATCCATTGTTCCCTTGTAATCTTTTGTAACATAAGAATTGGTTTGTTGGAATTGCTTTGTTAAGTACTCTCCATAAAAATGTTTCCACTCTAGGATTGTGTTTTGATTTTTTAAACCATTTCCAACCAAAAAAATATTAATTGCAAAGTTCCAAAGCTTTGGTTGCCAAAGCAAAAAGTGACTTACTAGAAATCCTATGAATGAATTCTAATTGTTCTTTAGAACAATCAGATGAAATATGAATACTAGTAATCAGATTCACAAGGTTGGCCTCCTTATATCCTAGCATTCGTTGTAATTGAATTTATCAACCGTCAAATTACTACACTCCATTGAATGCACAAAGGTTGGCCATTTTTCAATGTTTTTATCCATTTACCAAGCATCTTTGAAGAAATTAACATATTTACCATTAGAAATTTTCCATTTGACAATAGGTTTAAGAAATTCCCCTCCATTACAAATTAACTTCCAAGCAGCCGAACTTGCTTTTGCCAATGTTTCTTCATTAAAATTGGACCATATTTAAGGAAAAGAACCTTATGCATTAAAGATTATCTATCTTAGTAATATCTCCAAGCTAATTTGGCTCTTAATGGACTAGCTTTATTAGAACATGATATTATTCCTCAGCCACCACAATTAGTTGGTCAGATCCTAGTTCACGTAGTGAAGTCCAGCACCTCCCTTTCAAAAAAGCCACTTGTTCTTCTGAGATTAAATTTGGAATAACAAGCAACAATCTATTTAAAATCATATTTTCCACAATTTTCTAAATATAGTTGCATAGACTGATAGGTCTAAAACTAGAAGGAGACTGGATTTTTTACCTTTGGGATCAACACTATAATAGTTTCTTTCCATTCTTTACACATCTTCTCGGAGTTGAAAATGTGATCCATCGCTTTCCATAAATCATCATTAATAATTGCCCAATATGATCTTATAAATGAATAGGAAATACCATCATATCTCGGAGCAATATTCCCACCAATATCCTTGATTACCATCTCCATTTCTTCCAAAGAAAATTCTCTATTCAGCACAAGCAAATCTTCTTCATTTAAAATTTTCCACGGTTTGCCCACCCAACCATAGAGAAACTCCTATCTTTCCATTTGTCCTTAAAGTAACGGAATAAAACCTCTTCTATTTGGTGCTTGTCTTCAACAATCATTTCATTTTCATCTTTGATTTTGTTAATGAAGGTTGAATTTCTTATAGCACTAGCAAATGCTTGAAAAAACCTTGAATTTGTGTCACCTCCCAAAAGCCATTTGACCCTAGCCCGCTTACTCCACCATGTTCATAGCCGAGCCAATATAGAGTTCAAATCATCAATTTTAGATTTCAAAAGCCAACCATCTTTATTTGAGAGTTGGCCGAGATTAGCCTACCTAGTTTGAAAAACAAGAATTTCCTTCTTCAGCACTTCTTTTAATTGGCTTAAGTCTTTAAATTTAGCTTTACTCCAATAATACAAAGCTTTTAAAGACCTTTCTCATGTTATGTTTCAAAATTTGAGAAAGATCTCCATTCGTTTTTTTCCTGCAAGCATCCCTAACCACTACAGTTGAAGCTCGAAATGAGGCCCAAACATCTTCTAACATGATATTCTTATTATACGATGAGTTGAATTACAATAAATTTAACAAAATTAGACAATGATCCAATACAACTCTAGCCATATGCCTATCCACCAAATGATGAGAAGAATTCAAAGCTGTTGAATTTAGAAGACATCTATCTAACTTTTCAAGGATCCTTTCAGCGCCCTTTTTTTTGTCGCATCAAGTATACTTGGGCCCAATACATCCAACCTCATGTAAATCATTACATGTTAAAATGACTTCATTTCTTTAGGTCCCAGTGAAAAAAAAAAAAATATTTTCTCTCCCTTTCTTCCTCCTTAGATAGTAAGTAGTTAAAATCTCCACCCACTACCATAGGTATATCCTTAAACAAATGATATTACAATCTATCCCATAAAGGCCTTCTCCTATAAACATCCTTGCTCCCATAGACAGTAGTAATTCTCTATTTACCCCTGTTAAGAACATCTAACTCACTTATTAAAAATTAGGGAGAAGATTCCAAGATATTAAATGAAGCCAAGTTATGTTTCCATAACACCATAATGCCTCTCGATAATTCTTTAGAAGGTACATGATAAAAGTACCATTCATTACCTATAATCAAATTAACATCCCTTTTATCAGTTGAAGATAATTTCATTTCAGGCAACCCAAGAAAGAACACCCCATGATCCTTTATAAATTCTCTTAGGTATAGAGAAGATTTACTCTTTCTAGCTCCTTTATAATTCAAAAATCTTATGGATGACATTATTGAACAAGAGGGGAGGGAATCCCCACTTTCTCCTTCAGTTCTCCTTCCAATCTCCTGCTTCTTAGAACTAATTTATTGGAAACCAAACCTGTAAGTTGCTTTGAACCTTTTTTTTTTCACATTAGATGAACCATCTCTTGATATGCCCACCTAAACAACCTTTAACTCAGCTTCTGTCTCCATGACACTAGTTGCACTCCGAGCCTTAGATGCTGAAGCAATAGGAGACTCCAATACATCAATATCAAGGATAACAAACTCCCCTTCCTCAACCAA
This sequence comes from Dendrobium catenatum, assembly GCF_001605985.2. Lineage (NCBI taxonomy): Eukaryota > Viridiplantae > Streptophyta > Magnoliopsida > Asparagales > Orchidaceae > Dendrobium > Dendrobium catenatum. The sequence goes on from NW_021319552.1 coordinate 906,144, forward strand.
TTAATTTAAGTCATCAAATTGATTGTCATTATTCGGAATACAATAAGATTTTAAAACTACATTCCCTTACTTAACAGAGAATTCATTTTCCATGACTTCAACATCATAATAAGGATGATTAGAATTTACCTCAATATGCAGCTCTTCGACCCAAGAAATTGATTCAACATTTACATCACCATTTTATTTCTTCACAGTAGTCCCACCTTCCTTCATGCCTTGAATCTTCACAGGAGCCCCATCTTCCTTCACAACCATAGACTTGTTTTTTTCTTTCATCAAGGGCCGAGTCCAAGTATTTTTGAATCTAAAGTGTTTGAATCTTCTTTTCCTATAGTCCACATGAATCCAAGGTCAATATCCTTCTTTATTAACATAATTGACTTCATCTTCCACTACTTCTACATTTGAATTAACTTTCTTAGAAACAACAATGTCTTTATTTGTATTTCTTGTTTGTTTAGAGTCCAAATTGTTCTCTAAACACACACTTCTACAGCTCTTTTTCAAATGTATAATCTTGACACAATTAAAACAAAAGTTTGAAATTCTTTCATACTCAATCTTATTGTAGAATTTTCCGAAAATTCCCTCCACCCAAACACCCAAAGGCAATTTATTTACAAACTTGATCATGACATAGATTCTGGAAAATTCCCTCCTTCCCCATTGAAATATGTTTTCATCAATTTAATATTGAGTTCCAACCTTTGAAGTAATTATGCAAACATTAATTTCATCCCAGCACTATAATGGGAGATTAGGCATCCTCATCCCTAATAGAGCCATTAATCCTTTTAAAGATGTGGGTCTGAATGAGGGAGCCCATTTATCCAATCCTATGATGTGTCCATTCACATACCTAGGTCCGCTACAAAGAGCTGATCCAGATCCCTTGGATCTTCAAATGCACACAATGCCCATCCCATTCTAAGCAAAGTCAAATGGCACCTTCCAAATTGAGTACATTGCCTCCTTAATTCCATACCAATAACATGGTATGGTACATTTTCTCCAAACACTGTCACCACCAAAAAAAATACTTCTAATTGAGCAATAAAATAAATACAAAAATTCACTAAACTTGTAAAATTCATAAATACTTCTATAAAAATCAAAATTTAGAAAACTTAAAGGCATTAAACTCATCTTTGGGTCTAATATTTATGAAATTATAAAAAACTCTAAAATTTACTACAAATAAAAAGTCAATATTTGGGTCAAACTTAAAACATAAAATAAATTAAACTAATAAAATTAATAACAAATTCCAAAAAAACATAAATCCAACCAACTCAATGATATTTTTCTGATCTTTGGTTCTAAAATTTTTAAAAAATATAAAAACGCCAAAAATTACTAGAAATTAAAATGTCAACCATTTTTCTAAATGAAATATATAAAAATATGTTAAACTTGTATTCATTACTAATTCTAGAAAATTTCAAATCAATAAACTCAAATGCTTTGAACTCATAATAACATCTATTATTTATGAAAAACATAAAAATTTTAGAAACCATTACAAATTAGAAAGTCAAGAAATGGACCACACATTAAATGTATTAAAATATTCCTTAAAATATGAAAATTCAATAAATAATCAAAATTTCTATAAATCATCAATTTGAATAATTAAATCGATAACGAAAACAAAAATAAATAACTAACACCCCATTAATGAAGTTTTTAGGCTTCACCACCTTGGGATACGAGCTATTTCTATTAAGGAGGCCTTGGTCCTCATGCCTGTTGTGATAACACCACGAATGAACTTGATAGAATGTAAAAATTAAAATTATAAATTTAATAAATCAACAACCAATCATACAAAATTAAATTCAAAATTCAAAATAAATACTTAGATATTATATCTTACATTCTATTATGCTTTATTTCTTTCAAGATGGTAAAGGTGTATTGGATTGAGAAGCTTTTAGGACCAAAATATTGAATTAAAATGAAGGACTCTATACTATCCATCCATTTCATTTTTGGAGGACTTGCTGCATTATAAATTTGGGCTTAAGACTTCTAATTAATAGATTCTGGCACCTAGAAGCAAGCACTATATTCTATAAAATTTTAAATTAATAATTATAATAAATAAATCATCACTAAAATAAGATTTAAAATACCTAAATCATTATATACTTAAATTCAAACCACCATTAAATATCTTAGATAAAAAAATAAGTTATAAATAATTTTAATCTAACAAAACCTAGGCCCCAGCCAAGCTTCATAGCCTTCTACATAAACTTAGTTAATTTGATATGACAACCAACTATAGCCTAGGCTATACTAGTAATTTGTTTGTTTGGAGTACCTTACCTAGAGTGTACTTATGTTTTTAAAGTTACTATCTATACTCTAGACATCATATTTACATTTTCGTTGGTGCACCTGAGATCAGAGTAAAAATTTAAAGTCGTGCAATTTTTTTTTTATTTAAATTCCTGTACATATAAATATTCACACTTCACTTTTTCATATGTAAATTTTTATATAATTATTATTTGATATTCCTATAAAAGTAGAATGTACCTAAGAAATGATGTATGGGAAAACGTGAAAATATTGATGTAAATATTTTAGACATTATTATAGCTACATTGAGTGTTACAATGTCCAGACTTATAAAAATTTGAAAATGATTCTTTATATACATTGATAGGTTCCAAATGAGAATAGTTCTTCTTCCTTTTATAGGGGTGGAAATTTAAGCTTTTTGTTAGTGGAGCTTGGCCACATTTTGTTTTTAAAGTAGGCCCTAAAATTTACTATGAAATTATAAATTAATACAAGTTCTTTTTTTACACGGTGATTCATTAATCATTTCATTGCACGATCATATATATATTATAAATTTCTTATTATCGAGTTTTCTAAACTATGATTCCTTTAATCTTAAGATAGAATCTACCTAATCTTTCATCCATGTAGTGATTGATTATGCCTAGGATTGTTAGTTGATAACTCACTCTTGGCAAATTTAGGTCGATATTGTGTACATCCTCTCAATCTTTTCACATTCATATTCTATTCTATTCTTTTAAAATCCAAAATATAAATTTAAATTTTAAATGCTACTATAGAATTTATAATCTAAAGCCTTTACTTTGAAATCATGTTATCCTATTATTTCATTAAATTTAAATACATTTGAAAATCATCAGTGTTCACTTTAATCAAGAATATTCTCTTAGGAGATATATTTAATTATAGGGGCTTGCCCCTATAAAGAGTCTTTCCTATAAAGGGAGTCTAAAACCCAACATAATATGAACCCTATCTTTGTTTCTTTCTAAGTTAGGAGAAATTTTATGGATGCAAACCTAAGCTTTAAATTTTTTTTTTTTAATTTCATAAATAAAAGATAATTGAATATTCTTTTGAGTTTTAGTGGTAATTTGAATATTATTTATATATTTGATTATGAAAATGAATAGATGAATTCAATTTCAAGATTAAATGATTAGTGAATATTCCTTTTATTGTTAGGGCTGAATTGATTTTTCCATATATAGTTTGATTTTGAAAATAAATTCAACAATATACTTTCATGATTAAAATGATAAATGAATGTTCTTTTTTATTCTTAGTGATGAATTTAATATGCCTTATTCCATTTTGATTGTAAAAATATATTCATGTGTTCAATTATTAAAAGGATAGGAAAATTTTCCTATTATCCTTTAGGGTGAATTAAATATTCCCTATACTATGTTTGGCCAAATAAATTGAAGGCTTCTCTTCTCAAATTGATTATGACATATTTGTATGTCCTTCAGGATGGTATAATGTCAATATATGTAAATTTGACTAGAGAAACCTAAATATAGTTTAAAGTAAATCTTAAGTGGCATGATGACGAGGAAAATTTGTTTACAAATTTTTCTTTTGTCCCTGCTAGGGATATACTTCTCTCTCTATCTTTAGTGAAGACAAATTTTTTCTGAACTACATATATATTTAATTAAATTCTTGGACTATTAAATTTTATGTAGATTCATGTTTATTTAAATTTCATTCAAGTACATGCATGCTTGGTTCAATCTTATGTGTTTACGCTTTGTTAGTCTTAAATATCTCTGTTGTATCTACCAAGTTCAGCGTTATATATGCATGCTTTATTCATGCATTCATAATTGAATGTTTATTTACATTTGATTCTATTCTTATGCGAGTAGGCATATCCCATGGTTAGTTGGTTTCATCCTAAAAACCAAGCGGACCAGTCCAACAAAATTACTTAATTAGTCATAAGTCTAGTAAGGGTTCTACCAATTTAAAGTATTGTATTTAATTGTGCATTTATATGTTTTTTTAAATTTTAAGCATGGATTTTATGCTTAAACGAGTAAGTATATATCCCATGGTTGCTTGGTTTCATCTTAAAAACTAAGTAGACTATACTACTGAAATACTAAGTAGGTCCTAGGTCTAGTATGGGTTCCTTCCATTTATTGTGATGCATTTACATCTGCATTTGTATGTTTATTCAAATAGTAAACTTTGAGATATTCTTATCTGATTTAATATATCCCAATGTTACTTTGGCTCATCCTAAAAACCAAGCAAACTAGGCCAACCAAAATACATAATCAATCTTATGTTTGGTAAGGGTTCTACCCATTTGTAGTTTTACATTTTCTTTTGCATTTGTATGTTTATTTAAATTTTAAATATTGAGTCTATACTTATGCGAGTAAGCATATCCCCTGATTACTTGGTTTTGTCCTAAAAACCAAGCTGAATAATCCAACTAGAATATTGGTTTGGCCCAAGGTCTTGTAGAGGCACTGCCCATTTATAGTCTAACATTTATATTTTCATTTATATTTTTATTTAGATTACAAGCATTGAGTCTATGTTTACATAAGAAAGTGTATCCTATAGTTACTTGGTTTCATCGTAAATAACCAAGGAGACTAGTCTAACTGGAATACTGATTTGGTCATAGGTCTGGCAATGGTGTTGCCAATTTATAGTTTTGTAATTTTTTGCATGTTTTATAGTTTCATATTTTTTTTCTTATGTATAGTCTTACATGTGTATGTTAACTCTAGGATTTAGATTATAAAATATGAAGTTCTCCCTCTCTCTTATATAATGTTATTTCACTGATGTCATTGTCTAAATCTAAATTTAAATTTAATCCATGTCAATTTTTATCTACATCTAAAAGTTTTTTATGTGTTTCCATGTTCAATACTTTTCTAAAATCTAAATTCTTATAAAAATTCAACATTCCCTCTCCAACTCAGAATTATTTAGATTGAATTCATCTTTATCCATTTAAATTAAATATAAATTTTAATTCCAAACATCTCTCTAATCTATATTTCTGTATGTTGGGTTTAAATCTATGTCAATAAGCATTTAAAAGTATCAAAAAGTCTTATCAGCTTTAATTTAATCATTCCTTTGGGATGCAGTAAACTTTATTCAATATGTTTTTCATATTTATGTCTTGCATAAGGTTTAGTGAATTTTTAAGATTAAAATAATATTCTGACAATTACAGAGCAATATCTAGAATGTCCATCTTCTCTTTCTCCATTGATGTGAACATGACTATTAATCAGGGTCCATCTGTTGATGCATTTGTGATCTAATTTGGATCAATGATGTGGGTTGTGGAGTAACCTATATAATTATAAAATAATTTAGGGCTTTTTAATCCCTTAGAATTATTAGGTTTTCTTTGATATAATAAAATTATAAAAACCACACTTAATACGTGCAAGTATATATATTGAATCAAATAATATTTTGATAGGGTCGAGTATCAATCCCACAAAGAAGATATTCTAAGTTAGAAACACTAGTATTGTCTACTAAAATTATAATAATTGTCTTAATCAATAAAAAATAGATGTCATGGAGATTCAATCACTTAAATAAAATTTAATAAAGGTAATAAATATACTATATGGATATCATGTTTTAGATTGATGAATGTAAATAACCTATTTTCCTAATGAATCTCTTTTATTTGTGATGCTATTCAAAGCATACACATTCCTAGATCTCTTTCGATCTTGTAGGAACAATGGATGTTCACTGACATCCTATAATCATATCATCTCCTTAATTTAGTTTATTTTATACCCTATGCCTTAGTATGACATATACGAATTCAATATTCTTAGTTATGCATATTTACCATTATCGAGGTCTGCATTGTACATAATTTTAACTACATAAATGGCCACTATGTCGATTAAATTAAGATATGATAATTTTGAAAAAACTTTTTTAATCATTTAAGGAATAACAGAATTAATTTGTACTATATATGATACTTCATCAATCTAAAACTAAATAATTTAGCTAGACATGGAATAAAATTGAAGAAAATTAAATTTTATTAGTTATATGATCGAAAGAAAATGCAAGAGATAGATATCACAAGAATGGTTCAATGGATCTTATTTATACTCCTTTTTACTCACAAAATTTCTTTCATAAACACAAACCAAATACTCTAATTTGGATTCAAGAACTTCCCTAAGTTCCCTAAGTTCCCTTTGTCCCTAAAAAGAAATTTCAAAGAAGCACTATGAATTGTTCTAAAATTATATAAGTCATTGAACTCTCTTACAAATATAACTCATTCAATATTTATTGGAAAATAAAAAGGTAGGTATTCAGTACTCTGACACTAGAATAATTGGCACCACTATTCCCAATAAATGAAATAATGCAGCTGTGCTACTTTTCTAGTTTCACCATGGTGCCTACTGATTGAAATCAATTACTTAGTGATCAATCAAATCATTTTGGTGATAGATCAATCCCTTATTAAGTTACAACTCTCCTACCGCAGCGGTGCTACTTTTACACACTATAGAGCTAAAAGGACAATTTTAGCACTGAGGTGTCATTTGTTGTGACGCTGCGGCACTAGATGATAAAAACATGGCACAACAAAGTTAACATCTTAACACTACAGGGTTTCCCGATAAAGAATGTGTCACCATAATGTCCTATTTGAAGCGCTCCGGCAGTGCTCTTAAAGGAACAGTGGCATTGATTTGTCTCATGTTGCGGCGCTAGATAATACTAAGAATTTTCTAAATTTCCTCATAATGTAGCTTAATGTTTAGATATGTTTATATTTAAAATGAAAACTTTATAAGCTCAGGATTATTTGTACTGGTTGACTTATTTAATCCTTTAGAAATTTAATTATAAGATTGTAAACAGATTCTACGCTTTTAACTGATACAAATTTTTGAATATGCTCATTTTTATTTTTCTTTTATTTTTTCTCATTCTTTAAGACTATTCTCATAGCTCATTCTTATATTAATTTATGGATTACAAAAATAATCATTTTGAATATCAATTTTTGTTTTGAACCCTTTTTATAATCTTGATGAGTTATATATAATGTTTTAATAAGATTACCAATTTCAAACTCGGGTTGCTTATGATTTGCAATTTTAATTTACTCATATCAAATCTTTAATTTTAATTATTCAACTTTATTTTAAAATTAATAAATAAATGTAGAACTTATAATTTTAAATTAAAGCAATAACTTAAATGGTCTAAATTAGTTAATTATTAGTTTTTCACATAATAAAGTATAATCAATATTCATTTAAACTATAATCTAAAATTTTATTATTATCCTAATTATATTTAATTTTTAGTTAATATTTTTAATAAGGTTAATTAAGTAATCATAATATAAAAATTAATGAGGAATATAATAAGCATTAGGGGTACTTCAACAAAATTTAAATAGAAGAAGCATAACAATAATGAAAACTGCACATGATTTCATATGAATGATAGAAGGTGTATAAAATGTATGATAACATTACTTTTATAACATAATACATGTTATAAGCTAACTAGTTTCCTAAGCACCATATGGATCATATCAATTGGGTTGCCTCCCACTAGCACAATATTTATAGTCTTCAACTATACTTGCCTACAATTTTTAATTTGACTGGGATAAATTATTTCAATTCTTCGAATGACTTTCATTATAATCTTTTTTTTTAATGAACTTTAGTATTATTCGGAAATGATACACGAGGTATACTACAAACTGAAATTACAAGTTGAATTTATTGTGCCTTTAATTTTTTAATAGAAGCAGCTTCATTTAAAATTAATTCCCTAATTAAATAACTATATCCTTCAATTCAAATTTTTTTTCAAATTAATTACTTTGATTAAATCATATAGAATATGTAAGCCTAAGAGTAAAAATAGGTTATCAAGAATTATTTTAATTTACTCTTTGATTATTCTGCCCATTATTCCACTAACCACTAATACCAAAATTATTTAAAGAATTAAAATTAGGATAATACCTTTAACCTAGATTATAAATATTCAAATACAGATTATTTTATCTTCAAATTACGCTAAAACTTTATTATATCTTTAATTGAATTTTGCTCTCTATTGGGTTTAAAAAGGGTGCATTGTAATTAAATTTTTTTTGGGAAATTTGAAATTGAATTTTAATTCTGAATTCAAACATCCATTGTAAATGATTTACCACCTCAAGAGATGGAAATAAGATCTTCTGATGGATTCAGATTTAGAATTTTAAATTCTATCATGAATATCATAGCCAAATTTAGGAAAAAAATAAATATGAACCTGAATGATCTAGATACGCTATTGTTAATCTCATATTTGAGGTCAAATCAACGAATGGTATATCTTCCGAAAGGAACAAACTATCATTCATTATAAATTATTTTGTTGTGACGATAGTGATCGAGCATGAATTTGATGATTTTTTCAAAGAGATTATGTTTTAAAAAATAAATCTAGTTTCCTTAAATAACTTACAAGTGCTAGCCCTCATAGTTAATTACATTATAAAAAACTTGAGTTTCCTATGAAAACTAAAGATTAAAATAATGACACATTTTTTTTATTTAATTATCAAGAATTGATATTAAATGAAGTGAGATTTGAATCTCAACTAGGATTTGATCAAAGTTTAAAAATAAAATTTCAAGGTTTAAAGGAAGAGAAGTTAAAGGCATTTTAAGATTTTAAAATATTTTCATAATGCCCTAATCTTCCATATGTTTTAGGTTTTAAATTTTTATATGAAGAGATATTCTAGTTTTTTTTTTTTTGAAGGAAAAGCATAAAAAGCTTTATCAATCAAATAATTAACCTATACAATCATGAGACTCCATCTCCAACATCTTAATGAAAGAAGGAGGGATATTGTCCATAGAAACATCATACCAACAAAAAGAACTAAAGCAAGCAAAGTTAGCACAAATGTCGGCTAACTTATTGTTCTCCCTACTAGTACAATTAAAAATGACATAATTAAAAAAATTAATAAACGAAAGGTCTAAAGAGTTAATACCATCTTTATTCACCACTCCCTTGATGAATTTGATAACATTGTAGTTATCTCCTTCAATAATGATTCCTTTGTAATCAAGCATCCATTCTTTGACCATCATATTAATAGCTAAAATCGATTGAAGTTCCAAAGCCGATGCATCCCAATGAGTTTGAGACATACCAAATGCCAATAAAAGTCATCCTTAATGGTCTCTAAATACTCCTCCAATACATGCCTTGTAAGAGCTATGTTAACCTTGATCGAATCAGGTGGAGGAGGATGCCAAGAATTTGACAACCTTGAAGGTTGATTAGCATCTTCATTACCTGAACACGAGAAACTGGAATTCTTTTGGATAGTTGTAGAACATACAGCATCAGAAGCTATCATCACCATGCTTTTACTTTTACCTTCATGTACAAACAGATTTCTATCTACCCATAAATGATAAATAGAATTACAGAACAAACTCCTCGTCCAAGCTTTTTGATTAGCCAGCCATTCTATGCAAGAATCTTTAGAATTAAAAACAGGAATACAAAATCCCCGTTTGTTTAAAACAGCAAAAACTTCTCTGATTCTCCTGTAACCATAGATGATATGTTTATTGTTCTCTACAACCTCACACCCTCTCGGGCATTTATACAAAACTTTGCAAATTTCTGTAACAGAGAAACTGAAAGGTAGGAATGGCATTATTGAATAGTCTCCACCAGAACAATCTCACCTTCGGACATAGTTTCATCCTTCTAAACCATTTCCAATAGAACACCTCAGTTTTATCATCCAACATAGCTTCGACAACAAGAGCAGATACAGTTTTTCTAGATAATTGATTGTTCAGTTATAGCTAGTTACTTTCCATATCATTCCGAATTCTGATAGATGTGATCAAATTGATCAAATCTATACCAAAAAATCTCCTTAGCTTATTCACATCCCAGTTTCCTTCACTTATAAAACTATCCACAATAATATTCCCTTCATCATAAGGATTGACAAAAGAAGGCCAAAACAACAAACTTTTATCTAAAATCTAATTGTCTTCATAGGTCCTGATGTCTTTCCCATTACTAACCAGCCATCTACTAATGGGTTTCAAGAATTTACCTCCATTACATATGATCTTCCAAGTAGAAAATTTCTTTCCAGCAGCTGAAACTAATCTCATAATCAATCCATATTTCAGAAACAAGAATTTATGCATAAGTGAATCCTTACATTGATTATATCTCCATGCCAATCTAGCCCTTAACAGCCCAGCTTTCTTGGAGCAAGAATTAATTCCAAGACCCCCACAACTTCTCGGTTTGCACAATAATTCCAAGCTGACATAACGCATACCAGCTGACCCGTCATTTTTATTCCAGATAAATATCCTACGTAGTTTGTCAACTTCATACAAAATTTGCTTTGGAACCATAGAGTGAGAAGAATAAAAAGCAGGATATGAAAATAAAACCGAACTGGCCAATGTTATTCTACGAGCAAGAGATATGAGTTTGTTACTCCACACTCCCAACATATTCATAACCTTATCAACGATGAACTGAAAATCAGATCTAGACAATCTTCTTAAAGTGACCATGATACCCAAGTAATTAAACTCTTTAACCTCTTTGTAATTCAGAACTTTAAAATTTTTCTTCCTTCTTCGAGTTCCCACATATTTAACATAAAGGATTCCCGATTTATGCCAATTGATCTTTTGACCCGTCCATCCACAAAAGTCACCAAGGATATTTTTGATAATCTTGATAGATTTCATTTGGCCATTTGAAAAAATGATGATATCATCAGCATACAATAAGTGAGATACCTTTGAACCATTGGAAGAGATACCAACTCCTATAGAATTTCCTCTTTGACTAAAGGCATTTGAGAGAAGTTAAGCACACATTACAAATAAAAATGGAGAAAGTGGGAATCCTTGTCGGAAACCACTTTTAGCCTCGATCATTTTAGAAAGAGAACCATTAATGATGATTGAAAACTTAGGGTCTCTTATACATTCCATCACCAGATTTAAAAATTTAATAGGAAATCCAAAGTAGTCAAAGATTTTAATAAGAGCTTTCCATCCCATAGAGTCATATGCCTACTCCATGTCAACTTTAAAAGCAACCAAGCCTTTATTAGATTTGGAATGTTTAAACATGTGAAATATCTCTTGTGCTACAAGAATATGATCCGAGAGGGATCTACCCTTAAGGAAAGTCGCCTACTCAACTGAGATAATCTTTGGGATCAGCAACAAAATTCTATTGAGAAGAATCTTAGCAACAATTTTGTAGACCGAGTTGCAAAGGCTAATCGGTCTATAACTTGAAGGAGTTAAAGGATTATTTTGATTAGGAATCAATACAATATTCGTATTTTTCCAATTACTATTCAACTTCCCAAACTTGAAAAAGTGATCCAAAGCATTCCATAAATCTTTATTGATAATGTGCCAACAATGTTTAAAAAAAGAGTAAGACATACCATCTTGACCCAGAGAAATGTTCTTCTTTAATTCTTTTATTACCTTTTCATATTCTTCAAAAGTAAATTCTCTATCAAGCATCCTTCTATCCTCATCATTAAGAGTTGCAAAAGCATCAGGCCATCGCTCCATATTGCAGTTCCTCTCTTCCCATTTGCTGCCAAAATACCAAAAAATAACATCTTTAATGTCTTTTGATCTTCCACCATCTCACCTTGATCATTTTTTATTTTATGAATGTAGTTTGAATTTATTCTAGCACTAGCATATACTTGAAAGAATTTGGAATTGGAATCCCCATCAACCTTCCATTTAATTTTTGATCTTTGTCTCCACCAAGTGTTTAACCGGGCCATAGTATTATTCAAATCTTCCGTTTTAGCTCTCAGGATCCACTGCTCTTCTTCTGACAAAAAGCCATTCCCAGCTTCTAATTCCTACAGCCTGAACACTTCAGCTTTAAGCTCTTCTTTTTGAACATTTAGAGTTTTGAACTTAGCCTTACTCCAATAATAAAGATCTCTTAAAGACCTCTTAAGTTTGGTATTAAAATCTGTGGCGGGTCTCCTCTGGTATTTTTATTCCAGGATTTGTTAACCATAGCAACTGAAGCCGGAATAGTGGTCCAAACCTCTTCAAACTTTAGAGACTTCTTAGAAGAGGAATAAAGTTCAACAATTTTAGCATAATAGGACAATGGTCGGAAGCCAACCTTGTCAAGTGCTTTACCACAAGCCTGTATGAAGAATTAAATGCATTAGCATTAACCAAGCATCTATCCAGCTTCCCCAGAACTCTATCAGCTCCTCTCTTATTGTTGCACCAAGTATACTTTGGACCTACACAAGCCACCTCATGTAAATCATTATTACTGATAAATGATTTCGTCTCCCTTGGTCCCAAACCAAAAACAAAATTCCTTTCTCCTTTCTTCTCTTCCTTGGAAAGCAAACAATTAAAGTCACCCCCTAATACTATAGGGATATCAACAGTCATAAATTGCTCCAAATCTTCCCATAACCTCCTTATTCTATAAACATCCTTGCTACCATAGATAGTAGCACTTCTCCAAGTTCCTTTATTGTTAATATTGAGATCTCCAATAAGGAATTGAGAAGAATTTCCAAGCATGCTAAATTTGGCCAAATCATTTCTCAAAGTAACCAAGATACCTCGAGAGAGGCCTTCAGATGGAACATTTCAGTAATCCCATCCTTCACCCACCAAAGAACTAACCGACTTATTATCCACAGCAGAAATTTTTGTCTCCATCAATCCTAGGAAGAATAAGCCATTCTCCCAAATAAACTCCCTCGCATATAGAGAAGCTTTAGACTTTCTAGCTCCTCTACAGTTCCAGAAACCTATAGAAGACATTAAAGTTTCAAGGGGAAGAGGCCCCTAACCTTAGAACTTCCATCTCCTTCCAACTTCCTACTTCTCAGATTAATTTTGATAGGAACCAGATTTTTTTGTTGTTTGACCCCTTTTTTCTACCTTTTTTTAACCACCTTCTTCAAGACTGAATTGATCTTCCAAGTGATTCACCTCCTAGCCAATTTTTTTTCTCCTTCTGAAGTATGATTCTCTGGCAAGTTACCCAGAACAGATTCATCTTTTTCATTCACCACTATCTCTCCTTCTTCTCTTAGGCTGCTAAAAACATCAAATTGATTTGATTTGCATAGAATATCCCCTGTTATTACTACACTTCTTTCTTTGTTAGCAACCTTAGTTTCCTTCATAGTTGAATCTGCTACAGGCTTCTCCAACATGCTGGAATTATCCAACTTATTGATGACGTTGTCTTTAGCAACAAAATGATTTGAAACTCCCACTTTTTTTTATTTATCATCAATCATAGGTTGCCTGACCCATTTATTTTGAAACTTGATTGGTCTACTTTTCTTTCTACCATAGTCCACATGAATCCATGGACCATATTCCTCCTCCTTGTTCTTATTTCCTTCATTCACTACATGAGTAGGACCCTTGGAAATAGATTCCACAGTATCAGAAGCAGCCAATGGAGCAGCCCTGATAACATTTTATTGAACATTGTATTCCTTACAAAACTTCTCTAAGTGGCCTATCCTCCCGCATTTGTAACAAATGCTAGACATTTTTTCATAGCAAACTTTATGATAAAACTTCCCCAAATAGCCTTCCACCCATACACCTAATGAAAGTTTACCATCTAGCTTCAATTTCACACATACCCTGGCATATTCACGCCTCCCCCACTGAAACATATTTTCATCAATCATATAAGGAGTGCCAACATACGAAGCTATTCTACAGACATTGATCATGTCCCAGCTTTGAAGAGGAAGATTAGGTAGTCTAATCCTTACAGGGGCTGTCAAACCTTTTAACGAAGATGGATGGAATTCTGGGGTCCACCTCTCCAAACCAATAATACATCCATCTACATACCAGGGTCCACTTTTTAAAATTGAATCCATATCTTCTTGATCTTCAAATGCACATAGAACCCAGCCACCACCGAGTAGATTCATGTGAAATCTCCCAAATACATTCCACTGTCTTCTTAGCTTCGAACCTATGACATGCTAAGGAGTATTTTCACCAAACACCTTGACTTCCAAAGATTTCATTAATCTATCAGAGTATTCCCTTTCACTCTGTTGATGAAGCGTTACTGTACCATTATTAGAAAAACCTTCTGCATAATCAAAGTCTATGATTTTAACTTTAGACTTCATATTCCATGCATTTCCCATTTCAGGATGCGGAGGGATGATAGAGACCAGATCCTCCCTATTAACACAATTTCCCAGATTGGCTGATTCACATTCTCTGACTTTCTCTAGATCTCCTTTCTCTTGTGCAACACCAGTCATTCCATTAACTTGTTCTTTAGCTTCTTCTTCTTCTAATGCCCAGCAAGTAGACAATGCCTTATCAGATCCCGACAAAGGATTCTTCACCAAATCAGAAATTCCTTCAATAGATATTACATTAACCTCTTTTCGTGAGCAGTTTACTTCTGAAATGCTATTTTCATTAGATCTGGTTCCTTATTCTTCAAACATCACCTTCTTTCCCTTTCCAATGCACTCTGATTATTTCTTAGGAGAATGGTAAGCACCTTCCATGATTACTAAAGGGTTTTGCAGATTTAAACCTTCCTTTAGATTCTAGATCGAAAAACCTGTTTGAATCACCAAATGCTGGAGGAGAAATAGAATGATTGATACGAGGAGGGACCCTGACTGCAGTAGATCCTACCGATCGACTGTCTCCGACACTGATGATTGGCGGACGTCTTCCATCCGCCGCCGCCATCTGAGGTGAACACAAAATTGAGGAAAATGAAACTTCAAAATATCGTTACTTTCTCTTACTAAAAAAAGTGGAGCTTCTCTCTCCTTAAGTGAGAGAAGAAGTCAAAACATAAATGAGTGATTTAGGTTGCATCCCCCAGAGATATTCTGGTTTGTGGCTGATTTATTTAAAAAATATGATTATATTCCACGAAGATGGGGTATTATGATTTTGAGTTTGCCCCAGATGCTACATTTAATTTGGGCACAAAAAATTACTGACCTAAATCTAACTAATACAGTACAAATCCTGACTTATCCGAGCCTGGATTAGGGAGCAAGCTAACCACCTATTCTCTTTAAAATCATGTGTCTGACCTTTTATATAAGATTGATTGGTTATTATTTAAGTTTTAAAGAGTTGGGGCTGATGTCAAATGAATTTCCTATTCGGCCCATTGACTTATGTAGGGTGATTCATGCTTGAAAAAATGTAATTAAAACTTTGAATGCTTTTAATTTATTTGTAATGTAATGTATGCTGGTCAACTTTGAATGTATAAATCAATATGAAATAGTTTTAAAAAGGCTTAAAAATATTTTTATATAGAGATTTCACAACATTTTTTTGACCAAATAGTACCCTAATAAGTCAGATAGTCTACCAAAACACCCAGGCAGGGAGGTGCCTAAAAAGGTAGATAAAATATTAAGATGTACGCATTTGAATTCTCAGCGATCTCGATCTTACTTCTTAAATCAATAGAGTTTATATGTGTGCCTAATTTTTTTTTAATTAAAGTTGAACTTTTTTTGTACCATCATGATTCTATACGTTTTTCTAAACAAAATCAAAGATAAACATGAAAGAAAAATACCTTAAAAAGTATGCAATTTCCTACTGCCAAAATAATTTAAATAATATATTAATAAATAATATTAAATTGAATGTCCATATGGTAAGCACCACTTAATTTACAATCTGGGTCTAAAAAATTAAAAGTGGCCAGGTACTATTGATAGCAATGTAGATTCTAATCCTAAAAATGACATAAGTTACTTTTAGAATGAGATGTTCCTATCTTCAATTCTTCATCCTTTATGAGATCTTAGATTTTGTCAGGTTTGGAAATCCAAATGAAAAGAAACTCCTCTACAAAGGGGTGTTTTCTTTTCTCTTTGGATTTAAAATCATCCAAACTTGGATGTACAAATAGAAGGAAACTCTCCTCTAGAGTATATGTTTTTTATGATAATAAATATTATTGATTGCCCTTTTATTTCTGCTAGTATTCTTTAATGTATACAAGTTTTTATTTTTACTTACATTTTAGATACAACATCCACTATTCTTTGAAGATTGAAGCCTTCAGATTTGGTAGAATATGTTAGGTTGATTGTGTTTATAATATTTATTTATTTATTTTATTTTATTGAGTCATGCTCTATAACGGTGTATGCTAGCTGTATGATCATGTACACACACATGGGGAGGAAAAAATAATATTAAATATTTAAAATGTTATATACATCAAACTATATAATTAGTATCGTACTGGGTGTTGCTATTTTAGAAAATTTTTAAAATATTTTATTTATCATGGAAAATAATTTTGAACTATAACTAATTGTATAGTATAAACACCGCATTGTACTGGATGATCACCTATAAATAGAAACCCCATTGTTCATTTAATTAGGCAAAATTTTATATTTGAAAAAATTCTCTATTCGTACTGTATAAACCAAATCATTTGTATGATGCTTAAAATATTGCCTAATTTAGTCCTATGATTAGTCAATCAATTTTGCTTAATTTTTAATTTTGATCATGTTGTATGAATTGGATCATATTGTACGATTGATATAGATGATATTTGGTCATTCCAGATATTAACTGGATAAACTTCATTTTTAGTTGAACTAATCATACTATACAACTATTAATTCATACTATATGATATGAATAAATTATAATATAAAAATTCCAAGTCATGCTATACTAATAGGAAAATATAACATATATTAGTACACTAACTGTTGATCATACAATATTAATGGGCCAAATTTTGGGTATCATACTATATGATCCTGCGATCGTGTTGTATGATCTTTAATAGTTCAATTAATTTTTTTATATCAAAATTAATCATTCTCATAAGAAATTGTAATAGTATTTTTGGTATACATTGAGTATATTCCTGCATAAAAAATGTGAAGAGAGCCTAGAACTTGGGAGAGAAACGGTAGAATTTGTGTGAGAGAGAAGATCCTTGTAGGTTGCATGGGAGTGTGTGAGGTAGTTCCAAATGGTTGCTCTAGCAAACTTGAACCTAAATTCCTGCCTGTGACAAGGTTTATCTTGAGGGAAGCTTTGTATGGAAGACCTCTATGGTGTCAAAAGACTAGGCTACTCCGCCATACCTAGGAAGATAAATTTGATTTCAGGTTCCCTACCTTCACCATAAGGGTTAAAATTGATTCTAGGTTCTCTACCTTCAAGAGGATGGAAAAAAAATCCATGTTCTATACAACACTAGGAGGGTGAAAATGATTCCTTCTCCACCTCACCAAGAGGGTGTAAAGGATTACAATCCTCTACCGTATGAGTTGGTATAAGAGACTTCTCTGCCTAGTTATGAGGGCTAAATGAGAGACATTATAGTGGTAGTGTAATACCCTGAGAAGAGGACTCTGGTGAGTGGATGTAGGTCATAGTTTGACTATACCACTATAAAATTTTGATTTGTTTATTCTGATTTCTTCTTTTTTGCATTTTACTTTTATGCACTATTTTTAGTTTTTAAGATTACATGATAGATTTAATTCTATGATAATTGCTTAATAAAAATTTATGGCCGATAGTATGTTCCATTGATTAGATATTCATGAACATTATTATTACTCTTGAAATTTTATTCAATTTTACATTAAGAGAGAGTATAGCTTTTTCATTAGTGAGCTTTGGGCTAGTTCATTAAGGTTTCACAACATCCTCGAATTTTCAAGCTTTTCCCTTCTCTTGAATTCTAAGTTTGATATTTAGTATCTCATATTAAAAGTCAACTTCTACATTACAACTCAAATTTAAATACATTACATGTAAAAAATATCTAAAGATTCTAAACACCCTGTAATCCTAAGTAATTATAATCAAAATCATCTGAAGTAGTTAAATATTTGCATTAAATTAAAATCACAGCCATTCTTGGCCATGATCTTTTAATTTCAAAGGGGCTTAGCATTTTTAGCACCTACAGAAAACATTACATCAATACATTAATTTAGTTTAAATCTTTTAATGTTTTCCCCTTTAATTTAGTCCTACATGAGAATGGACACCTATAAAAAAATTAGTGGGAATCCATATCATTCTTAACTTAGTGTTAATTTAATGCCCATCACAACAATTCACAGATTGCACAAAAAATTTAACATTCTTAAGCAAAACATTACATCAATACATTAATTTTCAATCAGTGTATAATGAAAATCACAAAAACTTAGCACACAAGTAGTAGGAAAGTAAACACTTTTCTATCCTAAAAATAGAGTAAGTTGTCCTAAAAAACCATATAAAGTGTGTGGAGTAAGCTATGTGGCTTGGATATGACCTAAGTCGGGTAATTTCTTAGTTGTCTAGTGTTTTAATGTTTTAAAGGTCAAAGAAATATTTTGATTTAATTTTAAGTATTAATTTTATATGGTTGATTTGAAATTATGTTTTAAGAGTTAAATGATTACTCTCTTTATTTATACTAGGTCTGTACAGTTTATTTCACAATCCTTAGAGCTAAGTTAATAGCCTCATAGGCCTAGATTACCTA
Source organism: Dendrobium catenatum (assembly GCF_001605985.2). Lineage (NCBI taxonomy): Eukaryota > Viridiplantae > Streptophyta > Magnoliopsida > Asparagales > Orchidaceae > Dendrobium > Dendrobium catenatum. The sequence goes on from NW_021319552.1 coordinate 925,095, forward strand.
GTAATAACAAGTATTTATTAATTGATATAATTTGACAAAAATTAAAGGCTAATAAATTTTTTTTAAATCAGATTGATTGGTCTCTAATTTGAGTGATTAGATAATTAATTTAGTTTTTAATCAATCGATTCATGGCATTGTGATGGTGGGCTCGGGAATGAAACCTTCTAGGACATGTAGCCCCGTAGCTCAAGGTAGTCCATCCTAAGAAATAAGTTAAAGTAGTTGAATTAATGGTTCAAATTTATCTAATTAATTAATTATCTATTATTTTAAAGATTTACACTCCATTGAATACATTCATGGTGTCGTTATAGTGGGTTCGAAGGTGAAACCTCCTTAGGACACTTAGCCCCACAACTCAAGATAGACTATCCTAAAAACACCATCTTTGGAGTGCTTGTTATGTACTAATGGGTTGGTTGGTTAATTTTTTTAATCAAGTTAATATTTTCTGGAGTTTTGGACAATTATTAATTTTTTGGAATTTTTATGAATTATTTAATGCATTAATTAAGGGGTCAAAATTTGACTTTTAAAAATAAGTTATGCTCTCAAGTTTTAATATTTTTGCTAAATACTAGACCCTAATGTGAGTAATTAGACTCTAAGTTTGTTGGATTTAGATTTTTCTACATTAATTTATAAATTTTTGTAGTTTTGGCTTAATTTTGTACAGCAATGCACTAAGAAGTTGTTTAACTTTCACTTATTTCTGGTGGTTTGACAATTTTAATAGATAATTAGCCATTAATGGATTCTAATGCCTTTGAGTTGGTCAATTTTAAATTTTATGGAATTAATTATGAGTTTTTTTAAAGTTTTGGTAATTAAAGTGTATTAGAATTTTTTGGAATTATTTATTTTTAATTAATTAAATTAATTGAATGTTGATTTTTCTTTAAAATAAATTAAGCTCATAATTGATGTCTAGATATGGGGATTTTAATTTTCCTAGGTTTGGGGTAAAATTATGGTCAATTGGATGTATAATTTGTAAATTTTGGATTTTGTTTATATTAATTATGATTTTGTAGAGTTTTCAAGCTTAATTAAGGGATTAGTTTCTACTTAATTAAATTCCTAACTTTGTGGCTTTCAAAATCTATAAACTCCAAGCCTAAGATTGGTAATGCCACCATGTTTATGTGTTTTTGGAATTTTACTTGTATTGGATTTATGTTTTAATTCCTACAATTTACCTAAATTCCTCAAAATTTTCCTTAATTTTTGTCCTTAAATGTCTCTAAGTTGCTTGTGTTTACAATCAAAGGGCTCTACCTTAACACTAACATACAACTAGCTACACCATGCGAATCAACAATAAACATGTGACCTAAGTCTACAAGGAAAGGAATAGGTGAATTTCTAAATGTTAACCCATAACACAAACACATCACCTAGAGAAACACTTCCCCACATACTTACCCTTGAAGTGTTATAAAAAAATAAATATTTGCCACAACACTTGTTAATCAAATCTAAATACAAGACATTGCCTAAAAGGATAAGAAGGCAAATTTAATAAATGGGTGATATTCAAATGTCTTAAGTTTGTATTGGGTTTCATTAATTAAGCTCATCAACAATTAATCTTTATTTAAGATCTCCCTAAGAATTGGAAAACTCAAAAAGGTTTAAAAAGCAATCAAGATAAATTTTTAAAAATTTAAAAGTTTTTTTTTGAAAGAAATGCTAAAATGTATTAAGAAAAAACAACCAAAAACCAACAAATCAAGTCAAACCTAAAGCATCACATTCCTCCTTCAAGAAATACAAGAAAGAAGGAGGAATAAAAGCATCATGAAGATCTTCCCACAAAAAAGATCTAACTAGAGCAAATATAGCACAAATATACAATAATTTGTTATCGTCCCTTTTCGAATGAGAAAAAAACAATTTGCTTAAACTCAAGCAAGAAGGCCAAATTATCATCAATTAATCTACTAACCTTCCAATTTTTTACCGCATTTTGAAGCATCTTGATGATATTGAGGTTGTCACCTTCAATGATCACCCCATGAGCCTCATACATCCAACTTTGAACCACATTCTTCAACTGTAAAATTGCAAGTAATTCCAAATATGATATGTCCCAGTGTAATGAATGATTTCCAAAAGTAAGTAAAAAACATCCCTTCTCATCTCTGGCAACGCCACCGATCCCAGCCGAATGATTCCTCAAAAGAGCAGCATCTATATTAATTTTAATCCACCCGGGAGGAGGAGGATGCCAAGTAGAAAACATAAAAAGATGGTTAGCATCCCAGTTTTCTGGTTGGATATTTAAAAAGTTACTTCTCACAGCCAACGAAATAACATTAGCAGCAATATAGTTATCCGAATCCTCAACTTTGCCATGTACTAACTTACACCTGCTCTTCCAAACAAGACTAACCGTGGAACAAAAAAATATTTGCTGAAAGAGAATTGTTCCCCACATGTCTCTGAAGACCATCTAAGCATTCATCAAAACTATTAAAAACTGGAACTAGAAAGCCCAAACTATTTAGTATAGCAATAACCTTCCTGAGCTTCGAACATTTCCCAACTAAGTGCTTGTTATCTTCATCTTCATCGCAACCCCTTGGACAACCAGAGAAATTGTTAAGTTTCCTCTTCACAAGAAAATAGTTAGAGGGAATGGCATCTATACAAAGTCTCCACCCAAAAAGATCAATTTTTGGTTTCAACTTAAGTTTCTTCATCCAATTCCACTCAGCAGTCTCTTCTATATGAACCATAACATCCTCATACGCCAAGGTTGTAATTGACTTTCCCGTAAATTTACCTTTCAGTTCAATAGTATCAGAAATCCTGTCATTTTGATAGGAATTCCACTAATGAGGTTCAAAAGCTGTTCACCAAAAACAACCCTCAATTTATCCTGATTCCAATGGCCATTAAAAATAAAAGAGCTAAGGAAGATATCTGAATTTTCCTTAATATTGACAAATATAGGCCAAGACGCAATACATCTATCCAAAATCCAGGAGTTCTGCATCCAATTGATTGAATTACCATTGGATACTCCCATCTAACAATATTTTTCAGAAAAATGGCTCCCATAGTGATGATCTTCCAAGTCGAAGAACATCCTTTCTTCACTGTTCCAGACCAAAAGTCTCCTCCATACTTAGCTCTAAGAATAAGATTCAAAAGAGTATTTGGCTTTGAGTAAAAATTCCAAGCAAATTTGGCACATAAAGGACCAACCTTCATAACTGCTAAAAATAAGCCTCTACCACCTTCATTCTTCGGTCTACATAGTAAATCCCAAGATGCATAATGCAGGCCAGTTTTACCATAATTTTTACTCCATAAGAACCCTCTACACATCTTATCAAATTCCTTTAAAATACTCAAAGGAACCAACGACATAGTGGATAAAAACATAGGAAGAGAAAGGAATGCTGATTTAGTTAAAACCAGTTTACCTTCAAGTGAAATGTTCTTTTTTCCCCAAGTATTCAGTTTGCTAGCCGCCGCTTCCAATAAAACCTGGAAATCTGAAGCCTTCATTCTTCTCAAGATCATTTTTACATCGAGATAGTTGAGTTCGTTCACAACCGTGAAATTGAGCTGCTTAACAACCTTTTCCTGAATACTCCTCATGGTGTTCTTGCCAAAAAGAATCATGGACTTAGTAGTGTTGACCTTATGTCCCGTCCAAGCATAATAACTGGAAATAATCTTCTTTAACTCCTTAACCTCTTTCAACTTAGCCTCCGAGAAGATTAAAATGTCATCCGCATAGAGTAAGTGGGAAACTCTAGGTGCTAAATGAGAGATAGAAATACCCAAACCATTTCTTTTTAATAATAAAGGATCAGAAAAAATTTGGGAGCATTAAATGAATAGAAATGGTGATAAAGGGCAACCTTGCCTAAATCCACACTTTCCTTCAATCCATTCAGTCTTCTTCCCATTGATCAAAATGCAATACTTGGGATTCAAAACAAATTGCAAAATAAGTTCCAAATATTTACTAGGGAAATTGAAATGAATGAGAGCTTACCTTAACATCTGCCAACCCATACTATCATAAGCTTGTTCCATGTCAAGCTTAATGGCTAACATCCCACTTCTAGACTTGGACCACCTGAATTTGTTAAACACCTCCTTAGCCAAAAGCACATGATCAGATAAAGAACGGTCTTTATTCAAAGCTGCTTGGTCCACCAAAATGATCATATGTATAACTCTTTCCAATCTATTCAGCAGCATCTTCGCAATGATTTTATAGATAGTCATACACAAACTGATAGGGCAGAAGTGAACAGGCTCTTGTGGACTTTTTATTTTCTGGATCAAAACAATCAAGGTCTCTTTCCAAGACCGATCCATAACTCTTGACTTCATGAAATGATCAACAGCTAGCCAAACATCACCTTTAACCACGTCCTGAAAATCTTTAAAAAATGAGAATGTCACCCCGTCCAGTCCTGGTGAAATGCTTCTCACCGAATTTTCCAAAACCTCCTGTAACTCCTCCCTAGTAAACTCAACATCAAGCATAATTTGGTCAACATTACTAATGACAGCAGATGGTATTGTCCACTCATCTAATGAGCATTTTCTTTTTTTGCCATTTCAACTTGAAGAAATCTAAGAAGGTCTTATGTATAACTGCTTGTTCTTCCGAAATAATACCATCCTTAGTCTTAATAAGACTAATCCAGTTGTTACTTCTTCTAGCATTGGCAAAGGTATGAAAAAAAGACGAATTACAGTCACCTTCGTCCATCCATCTTGCTTTAGCCCTTTGTCTCCACCAAGTGTTGAGTCTAGCCAAAGTAACATTAAGTTCATTAATTTTAAACCTAAAAAGTTGTAATCTATCAAAAGAGATCCACCCTTCATCCTCCTCCAGCTGAATTTCCAAAATTTCATTTTTTAATTTATCTCTTAAAAGATTCAGATTCATGAACTTTGCCTTACTCCAGTAAAAGAGACCTTTCAGAGACCTCTTGATTTTTAAATTGAGAGCAGAAGGTAGATCACCCAAGCAATTTTTAAGCCAAATTCTCTTCACCAAAGAAACTGCACCATGGTAAGATGCCCAGGTCTCTTCATACCGGATATCCTTGCTACCATTTTCCACAGGTTTGTAGATGTCCAACAGTATAGGACAATGATCTGATGCAATACGGGATAAGTGTTTAACTATATGAAGATTAATGTTGTTTAAAGCAGAGGAATTAATCAAACATCTATCCAACTTCTCCAATATCTGGGCATTACCAGATTTTTTGTTACACCAAGTGAACCTTGGTCCCATCGATCTCACCTCATGAAGATCAATGATGATCATGAAGTTATTAAAGTCCTTCGATCCTTGAGTTAAGAAAAACTTTTTCCCTCCTCTTTTTTCCGATTGGGAAAGTACACAGTTGAAGTCCCCACCTACTACCATAGGGAGATCAGTTGAACAATGCCTCCCAATATCCATCCAAAGACACTTCCTTTCGTTAGCATATGTACTGCCATACACCGAAGACACAATCCAGCTGCCTTTGCTGTGGACTTCCAGCTTTCCCAAAATCATCTGTGAAGAAGCTTCAATAATTGAAAAAACTGCTAAGTCATTCCTCCAAATCACCATTAGACCACCTGAAAAACCAACTGATGGAACTACAAAAGAATCCCAATTCGAGCCCAAAAATTTCATAAGGCAGCTATTGTCCTGAGAATTAATTTTCGTTCCAAAAGCCAAACAAAAAAAACTCTATTATCCTTGATCACCTCCTTAAGAAAAAGAGCAGCCTCCACCTTCTTGGCTCCTTTACAATTCTAGAATACAATGAAGTCACAGCTTATTGCTAGGGGAAGGTCCCACAACCTTCTTAGCTTTATCACCTTCCATCTTCCTGTTATGCGGAATAATATTACCAGACCCAATGGATTTCAGCTCTTTAACAAACTTAGCCTTCTTCTCATACGAATGGCTTCCACCCATTAAAATGTTGTTAACAGGCAAATCCTTAGATTTCTTCTGAAAAGCCACTGGTTACACCTCCGCACCTCCACCAAAGCCATTTAATGCTAAATATTTATTGGAAATAACAATTTCCCCTTCCTCTACATCCTTCACCTTATCAGACTCAAACACATTAACCTCATTTGATTCTTCTAATCCAAATAAAACATCAAATTTGTTAAGAATATCCACAGCAGTGTTGTCACAAGAAATAATTTCCAGTTCCATTTCCTTTACCACCTGAACTTCCACAGCAGGACATTCTTCCAAACAAGTTCCATTCGTACCCATTCCAGGAATAATGATCTCCTTATTTTTTTTTTAGTTAGTTCCTCTACCACTTTATCCATTAATTCCAAATTAGGAAATCCAGATTTAGGAACAAAGACCTTCTTCATAGGGACAGAAAATTTTTTATAAAGAAATCTCTTGTTCACAGCAATCCTATTGAACTTTTTCTTCCCATGGTTTACTAGAACCCAAGAGTTATCTTCAGCCTTTCCACCTACAATGATAGATTTCCCTGCAACCAATTGAGAGACCTTTCCACCATCCACGCCTGCATGACTAGCCATGCTGGAATCCACCACGACCTTTTTACTCAAATCGGCACATGTTTTAGAAACATGTCCAATCTTCCCACACTCCGGACAAATCTTAGATAACCCTTCATACTCAACTTTTTGATAAAATTCTCCAGCTAAGCCCTTCACCCAAACACCTTGTGGCAACTTCAAATCAAGAGGAATTCGAACACAAACACGAGCAAATTCCCTCCTACTCCACTGGAACGTGTTCCCATCCAGAAGATACGGCTTGCCAACTAGAGAAGCAATCCTACAAATATTTACCTCATCCCAGCACTGTAGAGGTGAATTAGGCAGTCTAATCCATACAGGAGAAGTAATGCCCTTGTGAGACGTAGGATTAAAATTAGCCGACCACTTGTCCAAGCCAACAACCTGCCCCCTAATCCACCAAGGGCCTCCTGAGAGAATACTATCTAAAGCCTTCAGATCTTCAAAAGAACACAAAAACCAGCCAAGTCCTAAACCTGTGATGTGTAATTTCCCAAATTTATCCCACTGCCTTCTTAAATCTGAGCTTATCACATGAAACAGAATATTGTCTCCAAAGATCTTCACCATAATAGCTTTATCTAATTTTGTAGTATTCTCCAATTCCTTTTCAACATGAAGAAGAGCCACTCTACCATCTTCAGACAAGAAAGAGCCAAGGTCCAGATTATCAACCCTCACATTCGGTCATTTGTTCGAAGCCGAATTAACCTTCACATTCTCAACCTTATTCACATCTGAATTAGGATTGGCTAAAAAAACTTCAGGCACAGCCCCAGGAAGATAAACCTCCTTCTTTAGAGACAAATCCACATCCACATTAATGACATCCTCTGTGCTACCAATAACCAGAATTTTAGAGAGAATTTCACGATTAATTGGTGAAGAAGGCAGAGATTTTGAGTAGAAATCTTTATAAGAATTAAGTTTCTTTCTAGCTAATGAAGAGGCCCCAACACCTCGACCCTCCTCCACAAAGTCATAACCAACTTGAAAGGAAGAAATCTCCTTCTTCTGCTGGAAAACTCCTAAACTACCTCCTTACCTTTACCAGGTACCTGAACAAGGATCACCTTCTTATCCAGCAATCCTCCTTCGTTGATAATCAATGGTTTATCTTTCTAACCTTTGAAATTCTGATTACATCCTTCGACAATGTTAAAGCCACCATTAAAAACTTTCGATGAATTAAGAATCAGTAAAGCCAAATTCTTCCTATAATTCATCCAAGCTTCCGTTGGGAGAATTCTCCTTTGCTCCATCAACGCCTTCCCGTCCTGCCGGAGCCCCAGCAGATCGGTGGACTACCCAGCCGCGAAAAGCAAGAACCGCCGTAACAGAATTTTGAAAAACCAGACTTTCTCTCTCTATCACTATGCCAAGGATATAGTGATAATTCAAATTTTAAAAAGTTGAGTATTGATTTATAATATGTAAATTTTAAAATAATATTAAAGTAAAATGAAGTGATTCTAAAAAATTCTTTGAAAATCAAATTACTTTAAATTTTTTTCTCAAAAATATTAAATCATTTGGATTTAAAATTAATATGATTGTAATTATATACTAAATAATTAATGATTGAAATTATTTAATATCTGTACAATATTTTTTTTTACTTTTATTTTAAATGAAGGTTGTAAAAATTCTAAAGTAAATGATATATTATGTCTATTTTTTTGATAAAAAATAATTTTATATGATTTTCTAAAAATTCTTTTAATTTAAACAAATTAAGATTAATTCAATTACTTAAAACTTAAGAAAAATGCAATGGCAGTGACGATGGGTCATATTGAGGCTCCTGATTGGCTAAATCATAACCATGGAGAAGGGGGCGAGCAAACAATAATGCGCAATTGTTAAGTCACATTTGCGGTGATGGTGAGAATTAATGACTAATTATTGCACCAAGGCTATCATTGGCCATCAATGCAGGATGCATTGTCATGTTGGCTTGCATCACTAATTTGAGTCAGAAGAAGGATCAGACCATCATACACTTAGCAATTTAAATAATTGTCACAGATGCCGCCGAATCAAAATCAAAGTAATAGAATAAATCATGTAGTTCAAATTAACTATGGAATAAGGAGAACTGGATAGTTGATCATGAGATAAATGGTCTAGATTTCATACTCTTGCATGGACTATGAGTCCTAGCCCTAAGAATTAAAAATCAAACCATTTTCAAAAATAAACAACCAAATTAAACAAAATTTTAAAAAGAGCTAATAAAGGTGAAGAGCATTTGGCAGGAAATGTTTTCATGGTGTATAATGTGCTTATTGAAATGCTATTTCGCCCTATCTAATACAAGCTAGGGTTAGTGTTTTACACCAATTTACTCAGTGGATTTAATTTTTCTTGGGCATATTGGGATTATTGATTATCCACGTATCTTTCACTAGAAGGAAACAACAGTAGAAAATGCCTAAATTGCTTGAAATAAGGCTTATATAGACTTGATGCCACATTTCAAAAAAATCTTGGAATGATGATGTTTGACTAGTGGTGTTTTACTAGGGAAAGGTGGAGAGAGGTCAAGAGAATAACATGAATTAGGATGGGGGCTAGAAGAGCTCTTGAAGATTTAGATTGTTTTAAATGAGGATTTTTGGGTCATTTGAGACCTAGGGTTTTAAATGGATGGCTTTGATCTATTAGGAACATTGCCATATGAGGGATGTGTCCCAAGCCATTCAGTGACAGATGAAAAGGATGGGTCAGGCTCATCCACCATCTGATGGCTCATGCATTAGGGGGTATCATATTTTCCCTTTTGAGCTAAACCAAGGTATGAGGTTGATTAGATGAACATTTAGAGAGATTTTATACTTGAATGGAAAGGGCTAAGTAGCTTAAATTAAAGAAAAAGGCCATGGCCTATATGCTTTGACCAAATGGGTTCTCTTAAGTTCTTAATTAACTATTTGATCAGTCAAATAGCAAAAGGCAGTGACGTGGTAGGTAAGAGGCGTGAGGCACTATTTGAAATAGGTTTGTGAGGATTCAAGGGGTTACAATCAAAACAATGATGAATGAGGTCTTGCAGGATGGAGTTTGACTAAGGATTTTGAGATGACTTGGTCAAACTCAATAGGGTTTGACTCATCTATGACTAAAATATGTTAAAGGCATTGAATGAAGTGAAGTTGAAGCTTAAAGGAGGTTTGATTAACCATATATGATGAATTGACCAAAATCATGGAAAATTGACCAAGTCAAATATGTTGACTTGGTCAAATTCATCATGATTTGACTCTTTAATGGGTTTAATGCACTTGATTCAAGAATTGGAGTTATTTTGGAGATTTGAAGGATTTCACTATATTGAATTTGATTGAACAAAGTGATTGGTCACAAATAGGTCAAGTTTGACCATACTTTGACTTAGTTGACCAAGTTAACTATTGATAAGGTTAAAATGTCCAACCAAGTCCAAACCACTAGAAGAGGTAATCAGTAGATTTGATGAAGTTTAGAGTTCTTTTCATGGTTGATTTAATATGAATGGGGTTTATGGTTGATATGGTCAACCATGGTTGACTTGGTGAATCATGTCAAACTAGGAGTTAGGTTTAGGTTCTACAAGTTTGATTTGATCATTTGGGGCAAATGGAGGTGGTCTCATGTATTGGTGAGGTTGCTTGGGTTAAAATGATCATTTGGGCCTTAAAGGGCCATTTGACCAACAAGGTTAGACAAGAGCCTTAAATTCAGCCCTAAGTTATCATAATAATGTTTAGGTTGCATTGGAAGAGGTTTCAAAGTTTAGTTTAATTGTGGCATGTTGAGTTTTGGGGAAAAGTCTAAATTTATGCTTAAAGGATTTTTGGCCATTTCGACCCCTGGTCAACTGTGGGTATTAGGCCCAATAAAATATAATTTATTGATTAACATGTCACAACTATTGCAAATTTATTTTCATGACTTATGTTTTAATGATTGACAAATACTATTAATTCTCTTGGACTGCATGTTGCTTCTAACTTTTCAGGAATTGAAGATCGGACGAACAAATGAAGCCAGTTCAAGATTGCGTAGGTCTAGGGTTGAGTCAGTCTGTACTTTGTTTTCTTCTCTTCTTCAGTCTATTTGTAATTGTCAAAGAAACTGATGCTAAGTAACCCTACACACACACACACACTTGAGAGAATTAGAATTTCTGATTTTTATTCATATCGACCAGGATGATATTTACATCATCCTGGATGATCAGGCTTAAAATAAAAAGTCTAAATAAGAATTCTTAATTAAGGCAGCCGTCATTAACAGATCGACCTGGACGATACGTGTATCGGCCAGGACGATAAGCTCAAAATAGAAAGAAGTTTCCGCCATAGACAATTAAGGTATACTATATTTTTAAATTATCGGCCAGGACGATCATCGATCGGCCTGAACGATGTTCACAAATTATGCCTTAATTGATCAGGAAATTAAGGGAGTAATTAAGGATGATTGATATGATCATATCGTCCTGGATGATCACTTAATCGGCCAGGATGATCTATTCAAAAAACCTTAGTTACTTCAGGATGATAAATATCGGCCAGCTCGAATTCAGGGCGATGCTCTGGACAATTTTCCTCTGATTTGAACTGATCAGTCGGGACAATCGTGAGATTGGCCTGGATGAGCAAGACAATTTTAAATGGTCCAGTTTGCATTCAGGGCGATGCTCTGGCCGATCTTCTTAGATTTGTACTGATCGGCCAGGCCGATGTCCATATCGGCCTGGACGACATTGTCGGCAACTTGCAATTAATAAGCTCCTTTGAAGCTCTTCTATTTAAGAGCTCTTGTTCAACATTTTGAACAACCTTGGCTGCTGCCTTGACCTGAGAAGGCCTTGAGGAGAGAAATAGAGAGAGGGAGAGAGAGAGAGAGGATCTTGTGAGGAGGAGCTTCTGAGGGGGTTCACAAGGGTTGCTTCAAGGATCGCTCTGCTTCTTCTTCATCTAGAAGTTCTCGTCCGTGGAAGGGTCGGTAGAGGTAACCCCCCCCCCCCCCCTCTTGGTTAGCTTGGGACTAAGTTCATAGGGCTTAACATCCCTAACGAACTTTCAACAACATATGATATGGACGTATTCAAGGGTTTTGAGAAGGGCTCTAGGGTCAAATTCTACATCGTGGTAGGTCTATTGGCATAGGTTATAAATATTTAATGGTTTCATAGCCTTTGGATTTTAATTAAATGTTTTGGGTTAGAAGTGTCAAATTGGGCTTAAATTTTGAGGGTTGACCCTATGGGCAAGCCTAATCAATTTTTAAATGATAGATCTTGAATTTGATTTCATTTGAATGTACTTCAAGGTGACTAGAAAATCACCAAAAAAGGGTTTCATGACCTAGTCCCTTAACCCTTAATTTTAATCTTGAATTAAGAACTTGAACTATAATTTGGGTTTAATTTTTTGAATTTTGATTATACAAATAAATTGAAATCAAATTAATAATTATAGTTTACTTGGATATGATTGAAGTTTGACTGAAGGCCAGATTAAAAGTTGATTAAAGATTGAATTGAAATGTGGCTGAAAACAAGATGATTTATAACTGGCTAATTATCTAGCAACAGACCAACACACAAAACTTTAATGGATCCTGATGACCTCATTAAAAAATGAGGTTAAAAAATGGACCCTAAATTTTTGTTGTAGGTAGAAGTTCTACTACACATATTGGTTTTAACCGAACGGATATTTCAAATCTAAAATTTTTATTCTAAGGAAAGGATGTACTTATCTTAGGGAACAAACGTTGAGTTGAAATAATGGTAGTGCCACAGAGGGAATAATCTACCACTAGTATACCTAATCCTAAGGGAAGGAAAAACCTAATGTCAAGGAGAATAAAAAAGGATTTAAAACTAAGATGGGGTCATAGAGGTTCTCCATTACTAGTGGATTTGATCCTAACAAAAGGAAGGACCTAAATATAAGGAATATAGTTTTAATTGATATTAGGGTAGTGCCACAAAGGGCGTTCTCTATGACTAGTATATCTAATCTAAATGAAGGAAGAACCTTAACTTAAGGAAAAATATACTAGATGTTTAAGTGGAGAGGAATCTTCCTACATATAGAGGATCGAAACTAGCTTCAAACTGGGATGGTCCCACAAAGGGTATTCTCTATCACTAGTGGATGGTCTTGTTGGATGGAAGCTTGAGAGTTCATGAGGGTTGTGAAACTCTAAAGAACTAGTCTAGAGGCTAATCATGAGCAGGGTGAATTGGTATTTAAGAACTTCTTTAACAAAATATAAATTTTTTTATTACTTGATGATGAAATTAATTAAATTTATAGTAAAAAGATAAATCAATATTTTCAACCACATAGTTAATCTCAAGAAAAATAAATGAAAAAATATTAAAAGGAAAGAACACACCATATTTATAGAGATTTGATCCAACCTGACCTAAGTCAACTCCTCAGATGCATCCTCTAGGTATTGCACTAAAAACTTTTAGTGCCTCACTTTTTTCCCCTATAGTAAGGCAAAAAAGCCCTTACAAAATATTACCACCGATTTGGTGCTGTAGGGGACCATAACTCCTTTCACATGCAAAGAAACTTGACTCATTTTTTTCTCTCTCTTTAGTAGATGGTAGAGAACCATGAATCCCTTTCACCTTCCCCAATACAGTAGAGTAGCCGTGTCCCTTGTCCCCAAAGAGATCTTCTTGTTCCTGAAACCTCCCTCAAGATGAACCTTGAATCTGATGGAACTAAAGTGCAAGCTTACTAGAGCAATCATGTGAAATATCCTTTACACTCTCTTGAAACCTCCTCCAAGGTTCTTCTCCTACTCATACTCCACCCTTTCCTCTTTCCCTTTTAAGTTCTCTCTTTATATTTTCTCTAGAAGAATGAAGACACCCTGGCTGCCAAAGATACTCACAAGTTCCTTAATAAAGCTTAAATAGAGGGCTTCGAAAACCCTAGAAATTTAATTCTTTCATCAAAGATAGTTTAGTATGATCTTGAGATCATCTTATATGATTAGTACATAGTAGCCCTTCTAGCTAGTATGATCAGCTTTACTTTGTATGATCAGTTCAAGCATTTGAATAGATCATCCAGCATGATTATTATATAATCCAGGATGATTAGTTCAAAAAAAATACGGTTCATCCAGGTTGAACCATAGGATGTCAAAAATTGTCTCTATTGATCGTTCATTATGATCAACTTTGTATAGAACAATAAGAATATCAAATTAATCAGATTTGATTAACTAATCATAGGATCAATTTAGGCATGAATTTCATAGATCATCCAGTATGATGTATATCATCCTGAATAATTAAAACAAAATATAAAATTCAAAATCTTGCATAACTTATGATTGGCTACTATTTTTTCTTGATCATAACTGATCATCCTAGATGATCTAGATTGTCTAGTATAACATAAATTATATAGTATGATTAGTTTAAAAATAAAACATCTGGTTTTGACTTAATCTCACTCCCCCTGAGTGTGTGTGTGCATGGTCACCAAGCAAGCATACTCTCTTCTAGGACTTGACTCAAGAAATAAAAAATACATCTATGAATATTTCAAAAATCTTTACCGCATAACCTATTCTAACAAATCTTGAGATTGGATGGTGCATGGCATTCCTGAAGTATTAGTACACACGAAAACATATATACACTATAAATTTAATTAGACATAAGGGTGTAAGCCATAATGTTATCTCCCCTTTTATATGAAGGCAAATATTATTAGTTGAATTTGTAAATTTAAAAACATTTTCTTCATATCTCCCCCTAACTAAAATAATTATGTTTAAAAAATAGGGAATACCAAAAATATTAATTTATTAAGACAAATGAGATTAAGAAACTAAGCAATAGAAAAATAAACTGAAATAATAGATAAACAAATGAAAATATAAGATGAACAAAATGAATAATTGCAACCAGATAAATACATTCTCTACTTTGACATTATCAAAAACAAGAGAAGCACAAAAAAAGAAACACATAATAACAAAAAATGAAATAAACATAAAAGATCAAACTGACCCTGATCACGTAGAGATGGAGGTTATGTTTAAGAAGAATCAATTTATTTCAATAAATTTTCTTGGAATAATATAGTTACCTCTTGATTTTTTTTAAAAGCTTAGTAATAAATGAATTAATTGACCTAATATCTAGAAATGTTTGAAATTTGAATTTTATCTACCCTAGCTCAGGCTCCTTATAGGTTAAAATCCTTTTTAAACTAAAATCTAATTAAAAAAATTATAGAAGAAAAAATGTCATTTTCAGTCTTCTTTCATGAAATATATCGAGTAGAATATCAATGCAAAAATGGTGAGTCTTGAATCGTGATTTTCAAATCCAAGTATCGATAGTATCATCGGAGACATGGGTTTTCTAAGAATTTAAAATACAAGAAAGGTATGATAACTTATTATGGGCTCATTTTATTCCTCTTTAGTAGAATATCAATGCAAAAATGGACACTAATTTTTCATATATCCGGATTTAATACTCTTAAAATTAATAACATCAAAGGAAATCTTAACATTATTGCCATTTTTATCTTTATTCCACTTTTGTTGATGTTGATGCTTGTGCTTTAGTAGATTTTCAAATTTATTTGTAATTGATATTATCTCATTATTCTCAGCATCTACTAAGTCATTTTTATCCATGTCTTCAGCTTTTAGCACTATAGTTTCACCTGCATCAAAAAGTCTTTGACTCACACTATCTTCATGGGCAATATATGAGCAAATCAGATTATCAATTGAATAAGCATTCAAGTCCTTTGATTTACAAATAATAGTGACTTAAGCATCAAATTTATCAAATATAGAATGCTAAATCTTTTTAACATTTTGAATGTTTGAAAGTTCTCTGCCTAAAGTGTGCAATCATATCATAATCTGGGTAAACCTAGTATACATGTCTAAGATATTCTAATAAGATTTCATGTGAAGAAATTGATAGTCATAAAATAATATATTTAATCTAGATTATTTAACTTCACTACTACCTTCATATGTAATATATAATTTATCCTAAACTTCCTTGCCAGTGATACATGTAGAAACAATTATATAATCTTCAAAAGTCAAAGCATAGAAAAAATAATTCAATGATTTAGTATTCAAATAAGCATTAATTTTTTTATTATCTATTCCATTCATTAAAAGGAATAATAATTTTGACTCCATCTACAACATGAGCAGTACATAATAACCAGTTTGAATCATATGCCACCTTCCATAACTACTTGATTGCATAAAAGTAGACATGCGAATTTTTCAAAAATAAAAAAAAAACATTTATAAATAAATGTTGTCGTGTAATTGAATAACTTTCCTTAATGTTATGATTACAAATATTAGCCATTAATCTTTTTTCAAAAGGTTTTTAAAACTTAGTTTATGAATCTCACTCAGATAACACTTGAGAGTTTGTGAGGGTTGTAAAACCATAAAGAACTATTCCTAACCAAGAGGGAGGGAATTGGTATTTAAAAATTTCTTTAACAAAAAAAAAATTATTTTGTTAACTTGATGTAAAAATGAATTAAATTCACAATAAAAAGATAAATCAATGTTTTCACCCATGTAGTTAATCGCAAGAAAAATAAATACATACATAATAAAAGCAAAGAACACACCAGATTTATAGTGGTTCGATCCAACCTGATCTTCGACCACTCTCCGGAGGCACCCTCTTGGTATTGCACTAAAACCTTATAAAAGTTCATTATACATGTTAGGCCCTTATGAACTAGTCCCAAGTCAAACCAAAAAGGGGTGAATTGATATTTCAAAATAAATCTTTCGAACAAAAACACAAACCAAGATTCACCACAGAGAAAACACAATGCAAAAATTAAATGCGGAAATAATAAAGGAAAGAACACACAAGATTTATAGTGGTTCGGTCAAACCTTGACCTACATCCACTCCTCGGAGGCACCCTCTGAGTATTTTACTAAACTAAGTGTCTCTCCTTTAGCCCCCATAGCTAGGTGGAGAATCCCTTACAAAATCACTTCCACCTTCCCCGGTGTGGCGGAGTTGCTGGGTCCTTTGACACCAAAGTGATCTTCTTCTTATGTGAACTTCCCTTAAGACAAGCCTTGAATCCTATGGGACTAAGGTGTAAGCTGGTTGGAGCAACCGTGTGGAATCCCCCTCCACACTCCCTTGAGTCCCCCCTCATAGGATCTTCTCCCTCTCTCAAACTTCACCCTTTCCTTACTCCCTTTCAAGCTCTCTCGTCAAATTTCCCCCAAAAGAATGAAGCTACAATGGCTGACAAAGACACTTACCAAAGTGCCTTGTCAAAAGCTTAAATAGAAGATCTCAAAACAAGCTCATTAATACAACTTTTCTACTTTATTGTCCAGGCCGATATGAATATCATCCTGGCCAATCAGTACAAAGTAAGCTCAATCAGCCGGGATGATTTGGGATGATCAGAAGAAAATTTGTTACATAGTCCTGGCCGATTAGTTCAAATCCTAGGATAATCATCCTGATGATCGCCCTTAATAAAGTCTAGCCGATGTCAATCATCCAGGACATCTTCCTAGCCGGTCGTATGATCGGCCAAGCCATTATGATCATATCAATCAACCTTAATTTCTTTCCATAATTACCAGATTAGTTTAGGCATAATAATGCTGCATCAACCAGGCCGATGTTTAAATCATCCTGGTCGATAGCCTAAAATAAAGAATACCTAAATTGATTATAGCGGCTGATTCTTTCTTAATTGAGCCTATTGTGCTGGCCGATACAAGGATCATCCAGGCCGATCGATTTAATGACGGCTGCATTAATGAGGATGAGGCCCTAATTAGGATTTTTATTTTTGAAGCGATCATCCCGGACGATGTTACCAAAAATAGTAAATGAAATTACTAGATGGACAAGACGTGGGTGAATTGTGAAAGTTTTATTGCAATAAATAAAACCTAAATATGAGTTCTAATATTTTTTGGTGTTTTTAAATTTTTAACATGAAAATTTAAAACAACTTCTAAGGCAACCCGCAATAAAAAAATCTTTTTCTTTCATAATTTTTCCAAGCAAATATTATGAAATAAAAATGCACGCAAAAAGAAAAATAGTAAGGAAAAAGCACACCGAGATTTTTATAGTGGTTCGGTCAAACCATGACCAACGTCCACTCCCCGGAGTCCTCCGCTCTAGGAATTTCACTATCAAAAATAGCTCTCCTTTTGCCCCCCTCGGCAAGGCAGAGAAGCCCTTACAATACTCCCTTTCACCAACCCGACGTGGCGGAGTGCCAAGCGCTGTTTTCACCCTCCTAGTGACGGCAAAGAACCTTCTTATTTTTCTCCCTCCTGGAGAAGGCAGAGTACATTCGAGGTCAACGGACGTAGATGAGTCTCCTCCATAGAAAGCCTCCCAAAAGTTCTTCTCGGGCCTCAGAATGAGCAAGTTGCAGCATGATCAGAGCAATCGTGTGATCTCCCTCACACCTCTTCTCCCTCACCAAGCTCACCTTCTCCTTCCTCTCTCAACCCCTCAAACTTCTCAAGAGCTCTCTCTAGGATTTTCTCTCTACTCACATTTTCCTCCTCTGTCTCTCTCTCTCAAAATATGACAAGTTTTACACATAAAAATGGGCTCCAAAATCCCTGAGATTTCTAAAGTAGTTGTTACAATCGTACAGCATGATTATTGGTCCTACAGTACGATATGTACAAACTAGCTTCGTCCTGGTATGAAGGTGTACGAATTGTTCAAAAATGAATCGTACATTATGATAATATATCATCCGGTACAATTTATAACACACTACTCGTACAGGATGATAGCCGGAACGATCAAATGTCGTCTCTGTTCATCGTATGGTATGATATAAATCATACGGTATGAATAGTGAAAATCAAGGCATCGTCCAGGACGAATTTTGGGATGATAAAATATCACCTCTGTTCATGTATGGTATGATAGTAATCGTACAGTACGATGAGACAAAAAACACAGGATTGTCGAGGATGTTCTCCGGGATGATAAGAATTCGTCCTTGTTCATTGTATTGTACGAAGGGGTTCGTACAGTACGATGTTCAATTTCTAATTAAGCCTTGATTTCTTGCACTAATCACAGGTTAAATTAAGTATGTATTTAAAATAGATCGTACTGTACGAACGTAGTCATACCGTGCGAACGTCGCAAAATATCATACTTAACTTGTCACGACGGCTAGGGTTTTGGATCTGAAACAGAACGTATTGTACGATAGTATTCATATAGTACGATGTGTTCACAGAACACGTGTTATAATAATTTATCATACAGTATGAAATAAACTCCTATAGTACGATTACCTGTAGTTTGTGGCCAGACTCAAGAAAATAAAAAATAAAATAAATAACAAAATACATTGTCCAACTCATACTCCTAATCCAACTAGTCTTGAGTCTTCCCGTTGTCCTGAGTAGCTTGTGATCTTTCTGAAATGTTAGTACTCACGGACAATATCAAACATTAAATGATATTCAATAAAAAGTAGTTTAGACAACATTATTTGCCATAATCAAAATCTCAACCTCGGGGTCATGGGTCGCAATAATCTCCCCCTTTTTGATGATGTCAAATAATTTTTGTTGTTAGCAAGTTTGAAGGGCATTTAATTTTATTTTTTTATTTTTTTTATTTTTTATTTTTTTTTTTTGACATAAGAATAAGAAGGCACTAAAGACAAAATGCAATACGAAAGGAAATGCATTATATGTAACACAAATAAACTACAACACAAAGAGAACTACAATAAACTTCTCCCCCTTTTGACAGCACCAAAAAGAGGAGCAAACACTAAAGAAAGAAAAGAAAGCTATAACACAAAGATAATTTAAAATGAAGGATCCTGATCAGTTGGTGGTGGAGGTGGATTTGGTTAGAAGTACTAAAAAAAGCGTCAAAGCGATGATCAATAGCAGTAAAGCGTTCCCCAAACCATTGCATGTCAGTCTCGTATTACTGATGTTGAAATGTGCTTGTCGAGACGAATCTGAAGTTGGTCAAAACGTTCGGCCAGATCATCGTGAGGGTATGCTTGTGCAGGTGCTCGTGGTGGTGCATGTCGTCGTGGACGTGCTTGAGCTGCAGCCGGGGTATCTTCTCCTTCTTCTTCGTCAAAAATAGGTTCTTCAGGCTTGTGTCCCCAATGGAAAAGAATACGGAAAGAGGCATTTGTATAAGGATGATTATCAGGTTCACCAGGATAGGTTATTTGATATTTATATTGGAGGATATATCCTATAATGTGACCAAGAGCTATATTTTGTTTTCGGCGAGTTGTAGGGAGGCGAACGAAGGTCATATGGAGAATGTAGTCAATAATTAAATCGGCCTCATCAAATTTGGTATTGTTCATAATAAGATATATAGCAACAGATAGAGTCGGGGTCATGTTAACACAATCGCCATCTTTGGGTATAATGGAAATTCTATGGACGTGTTGAATGATTCTGGAGTTTCGCGTGAGTGATTGTACGAGAGGTTAGTGTTGATAAAATGTGGCGTTTCTAAGGACTTGCTTAACCTCACTCTAGTCAAAGTCATTTGTGAGAAATGAATGAACTATAGGCCCTTCAGTAGATAGCCCAATGTATTGGGCTATGTCGGCTTTTGTAATTTCGACATTTTAGTGACAAAGAAAGGAGTGAAAAGTGAGGTTATCGATGGTGTAGGTTAGGTTTGCAAGGAATTTTAAAAGGAGTTCAGAGTTGTATGGGAAGGCCAGGGTGAGAAAAAATTGGAGGGTGGTGGAAGCAAAAGCTTCATTACCTCGAAGTTTAGAGCCTCCAGATTTAGTAGTCTGGATGGTGTGATTTTGCAGGCTTTGAACTTATGGTATGCATCCTCATTTTCTACATTCAAGAACCGAGCGCTATGGCGGTGAGAGGAAGACTAGCTTCCCACTACCAAATGACCTCTCTTGATTGAACTAGACATCGTGTAGAGGCTGAGTGAAAGGTGAGAAGGAACAAGTGGAGGTGAGTGAAGTGAGTTCTTCCTTGCCAGCTAATTTATAGAGTTTTTCCAACACAGTATGATATGGCAATAAATGTTTTGATGAATCGTCTCGGGAAAAGGAGGTTAAAGCATACAGTACGATGGTTATCGTATAGTATGATCAGAAGAATATCGATCGTCCCAAGGGTCGTTAGGAGAACTTTTGACTAAAAGTTTTGTACTATATGAACAGGTGTATTGTACAGTACGAATAACAATTACATACTACTGAAACCATTTAATGTCGTGCTCATCCGTTTGCTGAGGTGGATCGTACAGTACGAATGGAGGTATTGTACAGTACGAACACCAATAATAACGTACCCAGCGGCGTTAATTCGTCCCAATCAGTTTTGGTGATGTGGATCGTACTATACGAAGGGATTTATCGTACAGTATGATGAGTAATAATGTCGTACCAGATGGGTTAAATGCCTACCTGCTGTATCATACCGTATGACAGTGGTCGTACGGTATGATCAACAGAGCCGAAATTTGCTTATGGGTGTTTTCTATGCAAATTGAGATGTATCGTACAGTACGATTATTCATTATCAAATTTGATTGTTTTGTGTAGTGAGAGAGTGTGTGATGATCAGGAGCAACCTTAGAAGAAATTTAAATTTTTTCTTTATATATACAGTTATGTCTATGATACCTAATCTAGTCCGTAAGGTGCAAAAGGTATTGAATGCTAGAGGTTTTATGAATATGTCAGCCAATTGATCTCCTATAGTAATGTGATGCAATTTTATATCTCCCTTAGCAATGTGATTTCTAATGAAATGATGTCTAATGTCTATGTGTTTTTTTCGAGAGTGCTGAATTGGGTTTTTAGAGATGAAAATTGCGCTTGTGTTGTCACACATAATTGAAATGGTTCCTACAAGTAGGCCAAGGTCAATAATTTGTTGTTTAAACCATAGTACTTGTGCAACACAACTTCCTACTATAATATATTCTGCCTTGGCTGTAAAAAGAGCTAATGAGTTTTGCTTCCTACTGGACCAAGAAACTAATGATTGTCCGATGAATTGGCAGGTACCAGAGGTGCTTTTTCTATCTATCCTATATCCTACAAAATTAGAATCTGAGTACCCTAAGATTTCAAAGGAAGTGTTGTGCCTAGGATACAAAATTCCAAAGTTTGTGGTGCCTAGTAGATATATAAGAATTCTATTGACAGCAGTTAAGTGAGACTCTTTAGGATCGGCTTGAAAACGGGCATAGAGGCACACACTAAACATTATGTCCGGTCTACTGGCAATTAGGTAAAAAAGGGATCCAATCATTCCTCTATACTTTTTCTGATCTACTGACTTTCCACTGGGGTCTTTGTCTAATTGAGTTGTTGAGCTCTTTGGGGTGTTCATGGGTTTTGCATTCTCCATTTCGTATTTTTTCAAAATGTCTTTAATGTACTTTGCTTGGCTAAGAAATGTTTCGTTCTCCATTTGTTTTACACTAAAGCCAAGGAAGTAATTTAGTTCTCAGATCATGCTCATTTCAAACTCATTACTCATTATTTTTGAAAATTCATGACACAAGTTATTATCCGAAGATCCAAATAAGATGTCATCCACGTAAATTTAAACAATGAGAATTTCTTCTTTAATTTTTTGTAGAAAGAGTGTAGTGTCTACACTACCTTTTACAAATCCTCTATCCAATAAAAATGAGCTAAGTCTTTCATACCAAGATCTAGGTGCTTGCTTTAATTTTTAATCTATAAAGTGCCTTTTTTAATTTGAATACGTGATTTGGAAATTATGAACTTTCAAATCCGGGGGGTTGCTCAACATAGACATCTTCCTTA